>NW_025534612.1:0-72500 GCF_020615455.1 Coregonus clupeaformis | reverse complement strand
GCTCTGCTCTCTCGCTCTCTTCTCTCTCTGTCTCTCGCTCTGCTCTCTCTCGTCTCTCTGTCTCTCGTCTCTCTCTCTCTGCTCTCTCTCTCGCTCCTCTCGCTCTTCGCTCACTCCTCTCGCGCTTCTTCGCTCTCGCTCTTCGCGTCTCTCGCTCTTCCTGCCCGCCTCTCTCTCTCTCTGTTCTGTCTCTCTCTCTCTCTTCTCCCTCCCTCTTTTCTCTCTCTCTCTCCTCTCTCTCTCCTGTGTCTCTCTCTCTCTGTGTCTCTCTCTGTCTCTCTGTGTCTCTCTCTCTTCTCTCTCTGTGTCTCTCCTGTCTCTCTCTCCGTCTCTCTCTCCTGTCTCTCCTCTCTGTCTCTCTCTCTGTCTCTCTCTCTCTCTCTCTCTCTCTCTGTGTCTCTCTCTCTGTGTCTCTCCTCCCCTGTGTCTCTCTCTGTCTCTCTCTCCTCCCCTGTCGCTCTCTCCTGTCTCTCTCCCTGTCGCTCTCTCCCTGTCTCGCTCCTCCTCTGTCTCGCTTTCTCTGTCTCTTCGCTTCTCTCGCTACTCTCGCTCTCGCTCTCTCGCTCTCTCTTTCGCTCTCTTTCGCTCTTTCTCCTCTTTGTCTCTTTTTCGCTTTCTCTCGTTTCGCTTCTCTCTCGTTCTCTCTTTCTCGCTTTCTCTCGCTTTCGCTTTCTCGCTCTCGCTTTCGCTGACTCTCGCTCTCGCTTTTTCGCTTTCGTCTCTCTCTCTCTGCTCTCTCGTCTCTCGCTCTCTCGCTCTCTCGCTCTCTCGCTCTCTCTGTCTCTCTCTGTCTCTCTCTGTCTCTCTCTGTCTCTCTCTCTCTTTCTCTCTCTCTCTTTCTTTCTCTCTCTTTCTCTCTCTTTCTCTCTCTTTCTCTCTCTTTCTCTCTCTCTCTGTGTCTCTCTCTCTGTGTCTCTCTCTCTGTGTCTCTCTCTCTGTGTCTCTCTCTCTGTGTCTCTCTCTCTGTGTCTCTCTCTCTGTGTCTCTCTCTGTGTCTCTCTCTCTGTCTCTCTCCCTGTCTCTCTCTCTGTCTCTCTCTCTGTCTCTCTCTCTGTCTCTCTCTCCCTGTGTCTCTCTCTCCCTGTGTCTCTCTCTCCCTGTGTCTCTCTCTGCCCTCTCTCCTGTGTCTCTCTCTGTGTCTCTCTCTCTGTGCTCTCTCCTGGTCGCTCTCTGTCTCTCCCTGTGCCGCTCTCTCCCTGTGTCGCCTCTCCCTGTTCGCTCTCCTCTCTCTCGCCTCTCTCGCTTCTCTCTCGCTCTCGCTGTTCTCGCTCTCTCTCCGCTCTCTCGCTCTTTCTCTTTCGCTCTCTGTCTCTCTCTCTCTTCTCTCGCCTTCGCTCTCTCTCTCTCTCTCTCTCCTCTCTCTCTTTCTCTCTGCTCTCTCTCTCTCTTCTCTCTCTCTCTCTCTCTGTCTCTTTCTCTCTCTTCTCTCTCTGTCTCTCTGCTCTCTCTCTCTCTTCTGCCTCTCTTTCTCTCTCTGTCTCTCTGTCTCTCTCTTCTCTCTCTCTCTCTCTCTCTGTCTTTCTCTCTGTCTCTCTCTCTCTCTCTCTTTCTCTCTTTCTCTCTCTTTCTCTCTCTCTCTCTTTCTCTCTCTCTCTCTCTCTTTCTCTCTCTTTTCTCTCTGTGTCTCTTCTCTGTGTGTCTCTCTCTGTGTGTCTCTCTGTGTGTCTCTCTCTGTGTCTCTCTCTGTGTGTCTCTCTCTGTGTGTCTCTCTCTGTGTGTCTCTCTCTGTGTGTCTCTCTGTGTGTCTCTCTGTGTGTCTCTCTGTGTGTCTCTCTCTGTGTGTCTCTCTCTCTGTGTCTCTCTCTCTCTGTGTCTCTCTCTCTCTGTGTCTCTCTCTCTGTGTCTCTCTCTGTGTCTCTCTCTCTGTGTCTCTCTCTCTGTGTCTCTCTCTGTGTCTCTCTCTGTGTCTCTCTCTGTGTCTCTCTCTGTGGCGCTCTCTGTGTCTCTCTCTGTGGCGCTCTCTGTGTCTCTCTCTGTGGCGCTCTCTGTGTCTCTCTCTGTGTCTCTCTCTGTGTCTCTCTCTGTGTCTCTCTCTGTGGCGCTCTCTGTGTCTCTCTCTGTGTCTCTCTCTGTGTCTCTCTCGCGCTCTCTCGCGCTCTCTCGCTCTCTCGCTCTCGCGCTCTCTCTCGCTCTCTCTCGCTCTCTCTCGTCTAATACAGCTTAGTGCAGGGGGAAAAGCGATTGAATACAAACTTGTACAAATAGGCTAAGGAGACGCATGGTCTGCTAGCAAGCATTTACAGGCTCAGCTAATCTAAACGAACAACGTCTAGAAAACTTTGAAAGTGTTTTGGAGTTCATGGAAAATAGTTACTTAAACATCTGTCATGTTCACTTTTCTGGGACAGATCCAAGACCACAAGGAGGGGATTTCCAGGAAGCCAAGCGACGTCTGATTCTGAGTACCTCTTCCTCAAGTGTATTATTTGTCCTGGTTTCTGATTGAGGGAACATAGTGTGCACGGCGGACAACTGGCAGGAGCACGTCTCATGGAAAATGTACTGCAACGTGCATTATGAGCAGAGATAGTTATAGTTAATGTTGGCCAGACTGTGTCTGCGTCCCAAACGCGTCAACATGTTCCCTGTATCTGGCCGTAAGTAGTGCACTACATAAAGGAATCGGGTGGCATGTTCCCTGTATCTGGCCGTAAGTAGGGCACCACATAAAGGAATCGGGTGGCATATGGGACTCATCCTGTTTTCTACTATCAGGGGACTTAGTAAACATTTGGGTATCCCTGCAAAGGGGTTGGAGGACAGGTTTCAGGACATAGTAACAACATCATTTTTTTTGGTAAAGTGGTTAACATTATGCAACGTCCTGCATGTGCTAGAAATGTTTGCAGGGCTGCTGCTCCTCCTAACGGTTCTGTTCAGGAGTAGAGACACACACGAAACAACCAGAGGCCCTTGTGGCTACACGTCTCCTCACAACTTCTAACGGACAACACTCAGAGACACTGGAAATGGAGCGTAGGGAAAAAGTGTGTTTCCTAGAATGTTGAAGGCTGAAGCAGCTTTGTGGTGATCCAACATGATATCATATCAAAACTGTACAGTGTGTGTTTCCCAGAATGTTGAAGGCTGAAGCAGCTTTGTGGTGATCCAACATGATATCATAGGAAAACGTCATCATGGCATGTTTTTGCTAAAAAAAGGTAAAACTAATAATGTAAGCATACTGTGTCCATAATAAGCGTAATAAGTATATACAGTAGATGTCCTAACCAGACATAAAAGAACGCAATATGTGTCACAACAGGTCTAAAGATGTGTCGTGACAGTGTTATGACCATGTTATGACAGGTTATGACAAGTTATGTCAGCTGTTATGACATATTATGACATGGTTATGACCGTGTCATAACGTGTTATGAAGCCAGGTGTCAAGTAATGTGTTACCTGCTTTTCTACGGAATAAAATACTTTTTCTTTTGGGACCAAGTTTTCACTGTGAAGAGTTAATTTCATATGGTAAGATGCTTGTGTTCATTGGGAGCGTCTGTTGAACAATCGATATAGAAATTAAAATATATACAGGTTAAAAGTAATGACTAAATGTTCCACCCTTAAATATAGTTGTGAAATGTTCTTGTTTTAAGTATGATTAGTACTTTCTTAGTAGTGGCTAATTATTACACTCCGAAACTGTGTGAAATGTGTTAGAATGTGTGAGTGTAGGACCAGTAAAGATTATGACATTGTGCTACTATTTAGCAATGTGAGTAGGAGTTAGGCCAGACAACAAAGGACAAGGAGAGCAGGCTACAGACAACTGGGAAATCAAGATAAAGAGACCTCCCAATTTTATTTTTATATTTTTATTTTATTTTTCCTTTATTTAACTAGGCAAGTCAGTTAAGAACAAATTCTTATTTACAATGATGGCCTACACCGGCCAAACCCGGACGACGCTGGGCCAATTGTGCGCCGCCCTATGGGACTCCCAATCACGGCCGATTGTGATACAGCCTGGAATCGAACCATGGGGGTCTGTAGTGACGCCTCAAGCACTGAGATGCAGTGCCTTGGACCACTGCGCCACTCGGGAGCCCAATGTAGGGAGGAGAGAGACTATGATAAGAACGTGTGTGTGTGTGTGTGTGTGTATGTGTGTGTATGTGAATGTGTGTGTGTGTTTGTGTGTGTGTATGTGTGTGTGTGTGTGTGTGTGTGTGTGAACTGATGATCAGGAGAGCAGGTTTTAAAGTGGAAAACTACAGCCTGCCTACAGAGGGGTGGGATTTTTGTATGACGTGTGCGTATAAAAATATTGTACGACCATTTTGTGTCAGAATTCTCAATGAATAAAGGCCTGACTATGCAGACTGGGACTCTGTCCGTTTCTTGATCCAAAAGCATTACAACCTTTTGGGAGACGCACAGAGACACTGAAATAGTTTGTTAAATAATTCTCATAACAACAATCCCATATGTGAATTTTGTTTCTAGCCTCAGCCGTTCTGCCGATGTCACTCAAAAGCACATTAACTCTAGGTCAGGCTTCAAGGGAGGCCTACCTTTCTGCCATGTAGTGGGGGGAGGGGCATATTAATTAATTGTTCATTGGATTAAGGTTAGGGTTATGTATCTAGTGTTGAGGCCCTAATGTCCACTCCCAGCTCAACCCTAGCCATAACCCTAACCCAAGCTTCATGTCCACTCCCAGCTCAACTCTAACCCTAGCCATAACCCTAACCCAAGCTTCATGTCCACTCCCAGCTCAACCCTAACCCTAGCCATAACCCTAACACTAACTTCTTGTCCACATCCCGGGATGAGCCTAGGGTCGGGTTAGGTTTAGGGTTGAGTTTAGAGTTTGTCTGTCTGCCTGTGTGCCTGCGTGCCTGTCTGTCTGCCTGTCTGCCTGCCTGTCTGCCTGTCTGTCTGTCTGTCTGTCTGTCTGTCTGTCTGTCTGTCTGTCTGTAAGTTTAAAGTTTGTCTGTCTGCCTGTCTGCCTGCCATCCTCTGTGGAGGTGGGAAAGTGAGGAGGGTGAGAGAGGAGGGATCGAGAGGGGGAGGGAGAGAGAAAGAGAGAGGGAGGGAGAGGAGGGAGGGAGGGAGGAGGAGGAGAGGAGGGGGAGGGAGAGAGAACGAGAGAGAGAGAGAGAACGAGAGAGAGAGAGAGAGAGAGAGAGAGGGGGGAGGAAGGGAGAGGAGGGAGAGAGAGAGAGAGAGAGAGAGAGGGGGGGAGGGAGGGAGGAGAGAAGAGGGAGAGAAGAGGGAGAGAGGAGGGAGAGAGGAAGAGAGGGAGGGAGGGAGAGAGAGAGAGAGAGAGAGAGAGAGAGAGACAGAGAGAGAGAGAGAGACACAGAGAGAGAGAGACACAGAGAGAGACACAGAGAGAGAGAGAGAGAGAGAGAGAGAGAGAGACAGAGAGAGAGAGACACAGAGAGAGAGAGACACAGAGAGAGACACAGAGAGAGAGAGAGAGAGAGAGAGAGAGAGAGAGAGACACAGAGAGAGACACAGAGAGAGAGAGACACAGAGAGAGACACAGAGAGAGAGAGAGAGAGAGAGAGAGAGAGAGAGAGAGAGAGAGAGACACAGAGAGAGAGAGACACAGAGAGAGAGAGACAGAGAGAGACACAGAGAGAGAGAGAGAGAGAGAGAGAGAGAGAGAGGGGGAGGGAGGGAGAGGAGGGAGAGAAGAGGGAGAGAAGAGGGAGAGAGGAGGGAGGGAGGGAGGAGGGAGGGAGGGAGGGAGGGAGGGAGGGAGGGAGGGAGGGAGGGAGGGAGGGAGGGAGGGAGGGAGAAAGAGATAGCCATGTCTGTGATGCCTTTCTCTATGCTGTGATGCCTTTCTCTATGCATTCACACTGTGACGTTAATTCCCCCATTGAAGGACATGTATTCACTTAAGGCATCAACCCTGTGGCACTCATCTTTTCACATTGACTGCAATGTATTGAGAAAAACGTCAGCTGCTGTGACATTTTACCTTTTGTAAAAACTTTTGCAGGATGATGTTTTCAGGCTGATAATGGCCTGGGTGATGAAGGTTGAGAACTGGAGGACAGCTGGCCCGTTGATTGCTGTGGGAACGCGCCGTGACAGAGAGAGAGAGAGAGCGTGTCTGGCTGGACTCGAGGAATCACCAGGGAAAGCTGATTGTATAAGATGCTCTGACCCCAAAATCTCTGAATCCCCTGTCCCCCTCTTCCGCTGGGGCCACACATGGCCAAACCGTTCGGACGCTGCAGACGTTTTCGTGAGAAGTATGATTTTCAGGATGTCTCATGGTCCTGACAAACACCGCTCTGGCTCTGCCACCTTTCACCGCAATGCGGAAGGGAGATACGGGAGGATGAGGTGGATTGAGATGCAGCCCATGCAGATATCTCAGGCTTAAACAGACGGATGCAGCCCATGCAGATATCTCAGGCTTAAACAGACGGATGCAGCCCATGCAGATATCTCAGGCTGAAACAGACGGATGCAGCCCATGCAGATATCTCAGGCTGAAACAGACGGATGCAGCCCATGCAGATATCTCAGGCTTAAACAGACGGATGCAGCCCATGCAGATATCTCAGGCTGAAACAGACGGATGCAGCCCATGCAGATATCTCAGGCTTAAACAGACGGATTTTGATGGGGATATTTTATTATGTTAATTGGAAGTCCTCAGGGCCGCGGAAATTGTAGGTTAAAGGGTTCAAATGAAAAAGACTGAGTCAAAGCCTAGTTCCGTTGTCATGGATTTGCCCCAAGGTTACCAAGGTCACCTATCACGTGAACGTAGTTCACTACTATACCAATTCTGCTACTTCAGTTAAGAGACTTGAGGTTGAGAAACACATCTTTTCCACAAGGCTTCAACACACAGAGAGAGAGACAGCATACGTGTGTGTGCTTGCTTCTAAAAACATTTGTACGGTAGTGGGAGATCTGTTCAGCTGAATAGAAGCTGAAGCAGTACAGTCAGTATGGGTGTAATTACTTCAGTGGACTGCTGTATATAGTATTTTAGCACATCAATTTGGAGAAATGATAGATCTATGCCTCTGATAAATTAACTTAGACTAAAACTCGTCTGGGACACGCTTTCAATGGTGCTGTCCCAACACCAATGTAGGGGGCGGCAGGTAGCTTAGTGGTTAAGAGCGTTGTGCCAGTAACCTGAAAGGTCGCTGGTTCTAATCCCCGAGCTGAAAAATCTGTCGATGTGCCCTTGAGCAAGGCACTTAACCCTAATTGCTCATGTAAGTCGCTCTGGATAAGAGCGTCTGCTAAATGACTAAAATGTAAAATGTATACTGGGAACAGGACCTGCTGGAGCCGTGTTTCCCAGTTTCACCATGCGAACCAAAGGCACGTGTCTGACTCAGCCCTGTATCCTTCCTTAACCACTAATTGGTGGGATTTGTAGTCCTAATGGGAGGAGTCCTGGATTCCATTAAAGATCAGCACCGGGCTCTTTAAAACGCCTGTTTCTGAAATGCAAATGGAGAAAAAAGGGTATTCCATAATAAAACCCAGGGCTGACGGAAACTGCTCTGGCCGTGTATCAAATGACACCCTATTTAGTGCACTACTTTTACGGCTCTGGTCAAAAGTAGTGTACTATGTAGGGAATAGGGTGTCGTTTAGGACATGCAACCTCTGTTTCATATAAACTAAATGCCTGGCTCTCGTAAGGAACCTTGCGGTGCTGGTGTTACGTTTCCTAGGGCTTGTTATTTGCCGTTGCGCAGGAACAACTGATGGAGAGATTAACTCAAAAGTGATCCTTTGCCATAATTGCATCCTCATTGCATTTTCGTTTTGTTTAATTATATCTACCAATGTAGCACTTTGGATGATTGTAAAACATGATGAGGGATATGCGTTCTGTAGCTGAATGTTCCTACTCCTTATTGGGCATACACATAGATACATGTTTAACTCAGGGTAACGGTAACTAAGAATTAATTTGATGTCGCTGAATGAGCGGTTCGAAGCTGTGAAGTCTAGTTTAATTGCTTCTTTAAGTGTACCTGTGTGTGGGTCTCGCTGGCACAGGTTTATAATTTGGCTCTGGATAGTCTGAGAAGAACAAGAACATCTTTGTCCAAGTGTTCAGACTCTGGAGTGAGACATCTCTCCATCTGACGAAAGGGTATCAGACCTGGGTTCAAATACTATTCCTAATCCTATACTAAAACTTTTTTTTTTGAGGGGGGGGAGGGGACTATTCTATTGGTCCGTTAAGCCAGGCAAGCTCAGATCAAGTATTTGAAATGATTTCAAATTGTATTTGAACCCTGGTCTGAATGGTGCAGTTTTGATGTGGCTTTTCACATTGGGAAAACATGTCTGGACATCTTTGATTGATTTGCATGTAGCAGAGTAGTCACATCGATTCCATGTGTTCCACCGCGTTCTTTTGATGAAAGGATTTGTGATGATCTGAAAGTATAGGAAGAATGTTCCCGAGAATTCCGAGAATTCTTTAGAATGCTGAGAATGTTCTGAATGAAGGAAAACATCTGAATGAACACGTACACGCTGACACGAGAGAATGACGAACAAATGGGTTTCAAATGATGGGACACACCGCACTGTGCCGTAGAGCCACACAATCAGGTATTGTAAATCAGCTTGTCATTTGTTAGATATGTTGTCTTTTATCACTTGACAATAAGATAAATCATGGCATTGAATGAAGGCTTACACTTAAATGGTCAGGCCCCGTGTTCATAAAGCCTCTCAGAGTAGGCTGATCTGGGATCAGGACCCCACCTGTCCATAGAATCAGAGTAGGCTGATCTAGGATCAGGACCCCCACCTGTCCATAGAATCAGAGTAGGCTGATCTAGGATCAGGACCCCACCTGTCCATAGAATCAGAGTAGGCTGATCTAGGATCAGGACCCCACCTGTCCATAGAATCAGAGTAGGCTGATCTAGGATCAGGACCCCCACCTGTCCATAGAATCAGAGTAGGCTGATCTAGGATCAGGACCCCACCTGTCCATAGAATCAGAGTAGGCTGATCTAGGATCAGGACCCCACCTGTCCATAGAATCAGAGTAGGCTGATCTAGGATCAGGACCCCACCTGTCCATAGAATCAGAGTAGGCTGATCTAGGATCAGGACCCCACCTGTCCATAGAATCAGAGTAGGCTGATCTAGGATCAGGACCCCACCTGTCCATAGAATCAGAGTAGGCTGATCTAGGATCAGGACCCCACCTGTCCATAGAATCAGAGTAGGCTGATCTAGGATCAGGACCCCCACCTGTCCATAGAATCAGAGTAGGCTGATCTAGGATCAGGACCCCACCTGTCCATAGAATCAGAGTAGGCTGATCTAGGATCAGGACCCCACCTGTCCATAGAATCAGAGTAGGCTGATCTAGGATCAGGACCCCACCTGTCCATAGAATCAGAGTAGGCTGATCTAGGATCAGGACCCCACCTGTCCATAGAATCAGAGTAGGCTGATCTAGGATCAGGACCCCACCTGTCCATAGAATCAGAGTAGGCTGATCTAGGATCAGGACCCCCACCTGTCCATAGAATCAGAGTAGGCTGATCTAGGATCAGGACCCCACCTGTCCATAGAATCAGAGTAGGCTGATCTAGGATCAGGACCCCACCTGTCCATAGAATCAGAGTAGGCTGATCTAGGATCAGGACCCCACCTGTCCATAGAATCAGAGTAGGCTGATCTAGGATCAGGACCCCACCTGTCCATAGAATCAGAGTAGGCTGATCTAGGATCAGGACCCCCACCTGTCCATAGAATCAGAGTAGGCTGATCTAGGATCAGGACCCCCACCTGTCCATAGAATCAGAGTAGGCTGATCTAGGATCAGGACCCCACCTGTCCATAGAATCAGAGTAGGCTGATCTAGGATCAGGACCCCACCTGTCCATAGAATCAGAGTAGGCTGATCTAGGATCAGGACCCCACCTGTCCATAGAATCAGAGTAGGATGATCTAGGATCAGGACCCCACCTGTCCATAGAATCAGAGTAGTAGTGCTGATCTAGGATCAGGACCCCACCTGTCCATAGAATCAGAGTAGTAGTGCTGATCTAGGATCAGGACCCCACCTGTCCATAGAATCAGAGTAGGCTGATCTAGGATCAGGACCCCCACCTGTCCATAGAATCAGAGTAGGAGTCTTGATCTAGGATCAGGACCCCCACCTGTCCATAGAATCAGAGTAGGCTGATCTAGGATCAGGACCCCCACCTGTCCATAGAATCAGAGTAGGCTGATCTAGGATCAGGACCCCACCTGTCCATAGAATCAGAGTAGGCTGATCTAGGATCAGGACCCCACCTGTCCATAGAATCAGAGTAGGCTGATCTAGGATCAGGACCCCACCTGTCCATAGAATCAGAGTAGGCTGATCTAGGATCAGGACCCCACCTGTCCATAGAATCAGAGTAGGAGTGCTGATCTAGGGTGAGGGTTGGGTGAGAGGTTAGGGTTAGGGTGAGGGTGAGGGTGAGGGTAAGGGTAAGGGTAAGGGTAAAGGTCACCCTTGTCCATATAACTGTGTTCTTTACACTCAGAAAAAAAGAGTTCCAAAAGGGTTCTTCGGCTGTCCCCAAACCATGTGAAAACAATGATGTAATTAACAGCCAATGTTTACTTTGTTATTTGGGGCTGTGGCGGTCAATTGAAAAAAACATTCTAACAGTATTTCTGATTGTCTTCTCAACTCAACATCTCATGCTTTTAATGTGGCGGTCAATTTGCAAATGAGTCTGACATAATGTCCCCTTTTTTCACCACCACTGATGAGATGGGTGTGGCTTGATGCATGTCGCGTCAGAGCTTCTCAAAGTCAGGGGGCGTGGTCGACAGTGCGCACCTCATCTCTGCTGTCACATCCAACCTGTATCGATATGTGGTTTTAATGCAGATGAGAGCACCGTAGGTGCTTTCAGGACAACTGGGAACTCTGACGTCAGTGATCTTCAGGTCGGAAAGTTGGAGCTCTTGAAAGAGGCCCAAGTTCCCAAGTTGGAATTCTGAGTTGGATGACCGTTTCAAAAAACATTTTCCCAGTTGGAGCTCGTTTTTTTTCAGAGTTCCCAGTTGTCTTGAACGCACTGAAGTCGGAAGTCGGAGATTTACGAGTTCCCAGTTGTCTTGAACGCACTGAAGTCGGAAGTCGGAGATTTACGAGTTCCCAGTTCTCAGTTGTTTTGAACGCAGTATTAATGCTCAGAGAGAGACGGCAGGGTATGCCCTTTGAGTCAGGAACCAAAACTCCTCCGTAGTTACCTGTGAACGCATTCGGTCACGACAGCTCGATCAGTTGTTCGATTTCACTTACCGGCACGTCAACTGAGCCAGGGTCACAGTCAAACGGATTGGAAAGTAGGTCCCCAACGTGCTCCTCCAAGCGTTGGGGGTGAGACACTCATCACTCGTGTGGGACACTTACTGATGCTGTTTTCTGTTAGAAACATGCACAGCCGAGGGAAGGGGGCATTCTTTGCTTTTGAAAGAGTCTCTCCAGTAATCTGTAGAATGTTGTTGTATATCCCCTGTATGCTTGGGTTCTGTTCCTTCAAATATGACAAATATGTCTGTTACATAGGCAAGGAGACAACGTTTTATTTTAATTACACAGAAAGTCAACCAAGTCCGTTTTTTTCTCCCTCTCTCACTGCAAAACATATTTTCCAACACTCCCCTTCGATAACCACCAAGCCTCAGTGTGAAATAGAACATTGTCATGATCCCATATCTCCACATAGTTTTGCGAACAGGCGTGTGCGCAGTGGATGTGGTTTGATGTAGTTTACATTCTAAGTCACCTGATGCAGTATTATCTCCGAGTTCTGTGCTCGGCTCTTTTGCCGCCAGTTTCTCACGGTGTATCATACAATGGATCCACATGGCAGAGGGAGACACTTTCATAACTAGAGTGCAGAGGCCTGCCCGCCGTCCCGCCATAGATGGAGCTCCATCTGTGCAAAAGCCCACCATTAGATCCCATGGAATCTGTTTTTCATCAATTTAGCCACGCTCAGGAATCGTGAGACAGAACAATATTTCCTTGTGAATAGCATCCTCCGACATGTATAGCGAACAACAGTCAATGCATGGGCATCTTGGCCCTCACCGCTTACGTCCATTTTGGATATTATAAAGCTGGGGAGTTTTTGTGTCATTCAGTCAGAGCATAAATTCTTAGTTTTAACAGTGTTATCTGACAAAGGTATTGATGTGAGTTTCTGTGACTCTGCCTCCCCACACATTGTTTTCACCATATCAATTGCGGCCGCTGTTGTAAATTATGTCTGAGTGTTGCAGTGTGCCCCCTGGCTATCCGTACATTTAAAAAACAAGAAAATGGTGCCGTATGATTTGATTAATATAAGGAATTTGAAATGATTTCTACTTTTGATAATTAAGTATATTTTAGCAATTACATTTACTTTTGATACTTCAGTAGATTTAAAATCAAATACTTTTGGACTTTTACTCAAGTAGGATTGTACTGGGCGACTTTCACTTGAATCATTTTCTATTAAGGTATCTTTACTTTTACTCAAGTATGACAATTTGGGTACTTTTTCCACCACTGCAATTAACTTCGGTTAGCGGAGATGGAGGAGACTGAAACGAAAACATATGCTTAAATGCACGTTGCTTCCAATTTCAAAATATTGTTTGGTGAATCATGGGTGACTCCGTCATTTGTAACAAGTTTCAGTAAATTATTTTTGGTAGCATTTCTATATTGAAGATAAAAAAATAGAATTTTGTGCATTTTTCCCCACATTCCATCCAGTTCGCTTTATTTGTATAATATATTGCACTTGATCTTTCTTGAATAAGTTCCTCCATTTATTTTATTTTTGTTTTTCCTCAAACGTATTCTGAGCCTCTATGGTACAGTTTTGATCTATCTGTACTATCTGGCTGTGCTGTTAGTCCCTCTATTGTTAATGTGAATTATTTTGACCTAAATTGTTTTTGTTTTCGAGATGAGTATTGAATTGCAAGGCCTCTAAAGGCACATTTAAAAGTGTCTCATTCAATAAGGGGATCTGCTGTACCTATTATTAGGAAAAAGTCAGTTATAAATTATTCTTTCTTGGTTAAAAACAAGTTGTCATCCAGTAGGCTTTGATTACATTTCCAATATCCTCGCCCACGTGGAAATTCAGTAAGAGTAATGTATATGCCAATTATATGATGGTCGGACCGCATTCTGTCCCCTATCAACACTTTTTAAACTTTTGGTGCCAACGAGAATGACATGAGAAAGAAGTCAAGACGACTAGCTTGATTGAGTCTCCGCCATGTATATCTCACTAGATCAGGATATTTAAGCCTCCATATATCTACTAGTTCTAATGTATCCATGACATTCACGATTTCCTTAAGAGCATGTGGGTGATTGTTTGTAGTGTGATTTCCTTTACGGTCCATTGAGCTATTTAAAACGGGTATTATAATCTCCCACCATAATAATAGAGTCTTGTATTGCTTGTAGGTTTGATAAATTATTATATATATTTTCAAAGAAGCGTGGATCATCATTATCTGGACCGTATAGATTAATGAACTAAATCTGTTTATGGTCCAATAAGATATTTCAAATAATTCATCTAGCTTGCGGATCTGTTTGAACAATTTGCACATTCGGAATAAGATTATTGCACATTATTATCACGACGCAACTTTGGTTTTAGAAGTGGGGGGACGACATAATATACAGTACCAGTCAGAAGTTTGGACACACTCATTCAAGGGTTTTTCTTTATTTTCACATTGTAGAATAATAGTGAAGACATCAAAAGACCCAGAGTTACCTCTGCTGCAAAGGATACGTTCATTAGAGTTACCAGCCTCAGAAATTGCAGCCCAAATAAATGCTTCACAGAGTTCAAGTCACAGACACATCTCAACATCAACTGTTCAGAGGGGACTGTGTGAATCAGGCCTTCATGGTCGAATTGCTGCAAAGAAACCACTACTAAAGGACACCAATAAGAAGAAGAGACCTGCTTGGGCCAAGAAATACGAGCAATGGAAATTAGACCGGTGATCTCCGCATGTGTAGTTCCCACCGTAAAGCATGGAGGAGGAGGTGTTATGGTGTGGGGGTGCTTTGCTGGTGACACTGTCTGTGATTTATTTAGAATTCAAGGCACACTTAACCAGCATGGCTACCACAGCATTCTGCAGCGATACGCCATCCCATCTGGTTTGGGCTTAGTGGGACTATCATTTGTTTTTCAACAGGACAATGACCCAACACACCTCCAGGCTGTGTAAGGGCTATATGACCAAGAAGGAGAGTGATGGAGTGCTGCATCAGATGACCTGGCCTCCACAATCCTACGACCTCAACCCAATTGAGATGGTTTGGGATGAGTCGAACGGCAGAGTGAAGGAAAAGCAGCCAACAAGTGCTCAGTATATGTGGGAACTCCTTCAAGACTGTTGGAAAAGCATTCCAGGTGAAGCAGGTTGAGAGAATGCCAAGAGTGTGCAAAGCTGTCATCAAGGCAAAGGGGGACTATTTGAAGAATCTCAAATATAAAATATATTTGGATTTGTTTAACACTTTTTTGGTTACTACATGATTCCATATGTGTTATTTCATAGTTTTGATGGCTTCACTATTATTCTACAATGTAAAAAATAGTAAAAATAAAGACAAACCCTTGAACAAGTAGGTGTGTCCAAACTTTTGACTGGTACTGTATATATATATTTTTTATCCAGTCAGATAAACACTCCAAACAGCCTACCCGACCACTTGGAGACATCCACATGGTCCTAAAGCACACCATTGCCTTGTTTTGTATCATATTCCAATGATAAAACTGTGGGGGACAAAAATGCAATTTCTGAATGTGGAGGGGACATGTCCCCCCGGTCCCCAGTGAAAGTTGCACCCCTGAATATCTTCACCCCTTTTGAGTTTCTTTGCCCATGGGAGAGGTATATTTTGCAAACCCAGTCCTTTTTCCACACAACTTCATCAGAATTGTTGAATGAGTTTCCTGTAAACAATATATATTATATTCCTTCTCTTTTAGCAGGTAAATACTGATAATCTTTTCTTATTATCTGCTAAGCCATTACAATTATAACTGGCTATACTTATTTCACCATTTACCATAATGAGATACAAGTTTCAATTGTATTTATCATAATATATGTTTGTAAACTTACCATTAAAAAGTACCACAATGATTGAGTGTCCATATAGCTGTACCATGGTATTTGCACTGCTGCTGAGTAAACCTCCAATTGTTCTCCACTATTCCACCCGCTAAAACCTCCCCCATCCCAAGTTGGATTGTCGTCCCAGTGACTGGCAGACCACCCCTGTCCACCTGGATCCTAGGTCCTGTCGTCCCAGTGACTGGCAGACCACCCCTGATTAACTGCCAAAAGCATTTTCAACGCCCTCACCTCGATTGTATTATATGCAGTTATTTAAAATATATATATACAGTGGGGAAAAAAAGTATTTAGTCAGCCACCAATTGTGCAAGTTCTCCCACTTAAAAAGATGAGAGAGGCCTGTAATTTTCATCATAGGTACACGTCAACTATGACAGACAAATTGAGAAAAAAAAATGAATTTATTTGCAAATTATGGTGGAAAATAAGTATTTGGTCACCTACAAACAAGCAAGATTTCTGGCTCTCACAGACCTGTAACTTCTTCTTTAAGAGGCTCCTCTGTCCTCCACTCGTTACCTGTATTAATGGCACCTGTTTGAACTTGTTATCAGTATAAAAGACACCTGTCCACAACCTCAAACAGTCACACTCCAAACTCCACTATAGCCAAGACCAAAGAGCTGTCAAAGGACACCAGAAACAAAATTGTAGACCTGCACCAGGCTGGGAAGACTGAATCTGCAATAGGTAAGCAGCTTGGTTTGAAGAAATCAACTGTGGGAGCAATTATTAGGAAATGGAAGACATACAAGACCACTGATAATCTCCCTCGATCTGGGGCTCCACGCAAGATCTCACCCCGTGGGGTCAAAATGATCACAAGAACGGTGAGCAAAAATCCCAGAACCACACGGGGGGACCTAGTGAATGACCTGCAGAGACCTTGGACCAAAGTAACAAAGCCTACCATCAGTAACACACTACGCCGCCAGGGACTCAAATCCTGCAGTGCCAGACATGTCCCCCTTCTTAAGCCAGTACATGTCCAGGCCCGTCTGAAGTTTGCTAGAGTGCATTTGGATGATCCAGAAGAGGATTGGGAGAATGTCATATGGTCAGATGAAACCAAAATATAACTTTTTGATAAAAACTCAACTTCGTCGTGTTTGGAGGACAAAGAATGCTGAGTTGCATCCAAAGAACACCATACCTACTGTGAAGCATGGGGGTGGAAACATCATGCTTTGGGGCTGTTTTTCTGCAAAGGGACCAGGACGACTGATCCGTGTAAAGGAAAGAATGAATGGGGCCATGTATCTTGAGATTTTGAGTGAAAACCTCCTTGCATCAGCAAGGGCATTGAAGATGAAACGTGGCTGGGTCTTTCAGCATGACAATGATCCCAAACACACCGCCCGGGCAACGAAGGAGTGGCTTCGTAAGAAGCATTTCAAGGTCCTGGAGTGGCCTAGCCAGTCTCCAGATCTCAACCCCATAGAAAATCTTTGGAGGGAGTTGAAAGTCCGTGTTGCCCAGCGACAGCCCCAAAACATCAATGCTCTAGAGGAGATCTGCATGGAGGAATGGGCCAAAATACCAGCAACAGTGTGTGAAAACCTTGTGAAGACTTACAGAAAACGTTTGACCTGTGTCATTGCCAACAAAGTGTATATAACAAAGTATTGAGAAACTTTTGTTATTGACCAAATACTTATTTTCCACCATAATTTGCAAAGAAATTCATAAAAAATCCTACAATGTGATTTTCTGGATTTTTTTTTCTCATTTTGTCTGTCATAGTTGACGTGTACCTATGATGAAAATTACAGGCCTCTCTCATCTTTTTAAGTGGGAGAACTTGCACAATTGGTGGCTGACTAAATACTTTTCTCCCCCACTGTATATAAAATCTTGCATATCTTAATTTATTTCCACAATTAATGAATAATATGCATAATAATGTAGGTGGTTCATACAAAGGGATTGTTACCTATAACCAGGATTGAAATTACAAAAATTACAATTTTGCCAAGCAATTATTATGATTCATCCTGTATTGTCCCTAACATCATTACCCCTTAGCAACAGATGTGGGACACGCACGCACGCACGCACGCACGCACGCACGCACACACACACACACACACACACACACACACACACACACACACACACTCCCCACCCCCTTCCCCCCACAAACAACCACGAGCTCAGAGGTTCAACAGCTGTTCCATCCCCGAGATCAACTCAAGAAAAGGACTTGATGTGCGAATGCATATGCAGTTGTAGCTGTTTGAGAAGGCAATGCAAAATTTAGCAAGAACGGAGAGATTTGGTTAACCAATGTCAAGTCCTATCTGATGGAGCTCAGATACACCCCTTTTCCCCTTGAAACACACACACACACACGTTGTGACCATTTTCCCATCATGCATCTCTGTGCAGTCAGACGTTTTGATCATTTCTGTGCCACCAGGGCCACAATAATTCTCTCTCTGATTGTCCGAGTGTGACCACCTCCTCCCTATGGGTTACTGCAGCTTGTGTTGCCAGCACTGCCACTACCTGGGTGGGGGCACCCCACCAAAATTCCCACCGGCTAGGTACAAGGTCTTGAATGTTCTCATTAGCAGCTTTGAGAAATTCCTTGTATATTATACTCACCCATCAGGGGGGCTTTGGCTTTGTTGGACCCAACCCTGCCAGGCAGGCTCAGACTCTTGAGGGGTCGGTGCTGCTTTAGTGGGTCTCTGACCGCGTTTATCTTTCTGTCTTGGTTGCGTATTGGCTACTTGCAGTAGGCCTATGAAACAGATAAGGACTTCTCCTTAGAGTGTGGGTCGCTGGGGTGGGTGTCTACGGGTATCTGGTTCGGTACCGTTCCATCACGACAGGACAATAAATAAATAAACTATATTTATAATTTATTTAAAAATGTATATCCCGTATCTACACAGAATGGGAAGCTCTCTCTGTCACAACTCCTGCTCACGGACACACATGGGCTCTGGCATTAGGACACACATGGGCTCTGGCATTAGGACACACATGGGCTCTGGCATTAGGACACACATGGGCTCTGGCATTAGGACACACATGGGCTCTGGCATTAGGACACACATGGGCTCTGGCATTAGGACACACATGGGCTCTGGCATTAGGACACACATGGGCTCTGGCATTAGGACACACATGGGCTCTGGCATTTGCAACCATTTTCCTTTTTCGGTCACTTAACTCTACACCTTCCATCAGAATACGCCCGCACATACCCACATGCTGTGTCTTCCCACATGCTGTGTCTTCCCACATGCTGTGTCTTCCCACATACTGTGTCTTCCCACATACTGTGTCTTCCCACATGCTGTGTCTTCGCACATACTGTGTCTTCCCACATGCTGTGTCTTCCCACATACTGTGTCTTCCCACATACTGTGTCTTCCCACATACTGTGTCTTCCCACATACTGTGTCTTCCCACATACTGTGTCTTCCCACATGCTGTGTCTTCCCACATGCTGTGTCTTCCCACATGCTGTGTCTTCCCACATGCTGTGTCTTCCCTGTCCTCTGTTTGCTGTGTCTTCCCTGTCCTCTGTTTGCTGTGTTATTATCTCCGCCATGTTGATTCCTAATTACATTTCAAGATGTGTTATTTCAATAATTATCCTTTCTTCTAATGCTGTCTTTTGTCTATTTATAAATACTATGAATAGAAAGTCGAATACTAACTATTTTATAATATTCCCTATATTGAATGGTATAGTGTATTTGTAGTTTATTTCTTTATCAATTGTTGTATTTGATTGTTTTCCATTTTATTTTATTTATTTTTTACAATCCCTATCATGGATAGTATTGGTTGTTCCATTATTCAACTCCTCTATGGTAACTTTGTATTATTTAGAATAGCCATGGAGTAGTCTTGGTGACTCGGAACGGTTGGTTATCAATGTACAGTTCATCGACTACGAGAGCTAAACGTTTCCCTTTACGTCTATTCACCTTGAAGAGTACAGGGTACCTTTACGTCTGTTCACCTTGAAGAGTACAGGGTACCTTTACGTCTATTCACCTTGAAGAGTACAGGGTACCTTTACGTCTGTTCACCTTGAAGAGTACAGGGTACCTTTACGTCTATTCACCTTGAAGAGTACAGGGTACCTTTACGTCTGTTCACCTTGAAGAGTACAGGGTACCTTTACGTCTATTCACCTTGAAGAGTACAGGGTACCTTTACGTCTATTCACCTTGAAGAGTACAGGGTACCTTTACGTCTATTCACCTTGAAGAGTACAGGGTACCTTTACGTCTATTCACCTTGAAGAGTACAGGGTACCTTTACGTCTATTCACCTTGAAGAGTACAGGGTACCTTTACGTCTATTCACCTTGAAGAGTACAGGGTACCTTTACGTCTATTCACCTTGAAGAGTACAGGGTACCTTTACGTCTATTCACCTTGAAGAGTACAGGGTACCTTTACAGTGAGGGAAAAAGTATTTGATCCCCTGCTGATTTTGTATGTTTGCCCACTGACAAATACATGATCAGTCTATAATTTTAATGGTAGGTTTATTTGAACAGTGAGAGACAGAATAACAAGAAAACAATCCAGAAAAACGCATGTCAAAAATGTTATAAATTTATTTGCATTTTAATGAGGGAAATAAGTATTTGACCCCTCTGCAAAACATGACATAGTACTTGGTGGCAAAACCCTTGTTTGCAATCACAGAGGTCAGACATTTCTTGTAGTTGGCCACCAGGTTTGCACACATCTCAGGAAGGATTTTGTCCGACTCCTCTTTGCAGATCTTCTCCAAGTCATTAAGGTTTCGAGCCTGACGTTTGGCAACTCGAACCTTCAGCTCCCTCCACAGATTTTCTATGGGATTAAGGTCTGGAGACTGGCTAGGCCACTCCAGGACCTTAATGTGCTTCTTCTTGAGCCATTCCTTTGTTGCCTTGGCCGTGTGTTTTGGGTCATTGTCATGCTGGAATACCTGTCCACGACCCATTTTCAATGCCCTGGCTGAGGGAAGGAGGTTCTCACACAAGATTTGACGGTACATGGCCCCGTCCATCGTCCCTTTGATGCAGTGAAGTTGTCCTGTCCCCTTAGCAGAAAAACACCCCCAAAGCATAATGTTTCCACCTCCATGTTTGACGATAGGGATGGTGTTCTTGGGGTCATAGGCAGCATTCCTCCTCCTCCAAACACGGCGAATTGAGTTGATGCCAAAGAGCTCGATTTTGGTCTCATCTGACCACAAAACTTTCACCCAGTTCTCCTCTGAATCATTCAGATGTTCATTGGCAAACTTCAGACGGCCCTGTATATGTGCTTTCTTGAGCAGGGGGGACCTTGCGGGCGCTGCAGGATTTATGTCCTTCACGGCGTAGTGTGTTACCAATTGTTTTCTTGGTGACTATGGTCCCAGCTGCCTTGAGATCATTGACAAGATCCTCCCGTGTAGTTCTGGACTGATTCCTCACCATTCTCATGATCATTGCAACTCCACGAGGTGAGATCTTGCATGGAGCCCCAGGCCGAGGGAGATTGATAGTTATTTTGTGTTTCTTCCATTTGCGAATAATCGCACCAACTGTTGTCACCTTCTCACCAAGCTGCTTGGGGATGGTCGTGTAGCCCATTCCAGCCTTGTGTAGGTCTACAATATTGTCCCTGACATCCTTGGAGAGCTCTTTGGTCTTGGCCATGGTGGAGAGTTTGGAATCTGATTGATTGATTGCTTCTGTGGACAGGTGTCTTTTATACAGGTAACAAGCTGAGATTAGGAGCACTCCCTTTAAGAGTGTGCTCCTAATCTCAGTTTGTTACCTGTATAAAAGACACCTGGGAGCCAGAAATCTTTCTGATTGAGAGGGGGTCAAATACTTATTTCCCTCATTAAAAAGCAAATCAAAATGTGTTTTTCTGGATTTTTTTGTTGTTATTCTGTCTCTCACTGTTCAAATAAACATACCATTAAAATTATAGACTGATCATTTCTTTGTCAGTGGGCAAACGTACAAAATCAGCAGGGGATCAAATACTTTTTTCCCTCACTGTACGTCTATTCACCTTGAAGAGTACAGGGTACCTTTACGTCTATTCATCTTGAAGAGTACAGGGTACCTTTACATCTATTCACCTTGAAGAGTACAGGGTACCTTTACGTCTATTCACCTTGAAGAGTACAGGGTACCTTTACGTCTATTCACCTTGAAGAGTACAGGGTACCTTTACGTCTGTTCACCTTGAAGAGTACAGGGTACCTTTACGTCTATTCACCTTGAAGAGTACAGGGTACCTTTACGTCTATTCACCTTGAAGAGTACAGGGTACCTTTACGTCTGTTCACCTTGAAGAGTACAGGGTACCTTTACGTCTATTCACCTTGAAGAGTACAGGGTACCTTTACGTCTGTTCACCTTGAAGAGTACAGGGTACCTTTACGTCTATTCACCTTGAAGAGTACAGGGTACCTTTACGTCTATTCACCTTGAAGAGTACAGGGTACTAGCGGTTCAAGAGAAAGAGCAAATAGCACAGGGGAGGCGGGACAACCTTGTTTACATCCTGATTGTATGATAAATGGATTAGAATGGGTACCGCCTGTAGATATAATAGAATAAGGATTCCCACTCTAAGCGGTCAAAGGTTTTCTCTGCATCTACTGATAACACAGCACACGGTGGTGTCCAGATTGGAAGCCTCGGCGACCACATGAAACAGGCGGCAGGCAGCGTGTTATCGGCTGCCTGACGACCCTTAATGAACCCTGTTTGGTCCAGGATGTATGATCTTGTTTCAGCATGTTTAAGTCCCTTATTAGGAGATCTGATCAGCTGTATTGATGACCTTGTTTCAGCATGTTTAAGTCCCTTAGTAGGAGATCTGATCAGCTGTATTGATGGTCTTGTTGCTGCATGTTTAAGTCCCTTAGTAGGAGATCTGATCAGCTGTATTGGTGATCTTGTTTCAGCATGTTTAAGTCCCTTATTAGGAGATCTGATCAGCTGTATTGATGATCTTGTTTCAGCATGTTTAAGTCCCTTAGTAGGAGATCTGATCAGCTGTATTGGTGATCTTGTTTCAGCGTGTTTAAGTCCCTTAGTAGGAGATCTGATCAGCTGTATTGATGATCTTGTTTTAGCATGTTTAAGTCCCTTAGTAGGAGATCTGATCAGCTGTATTGGTGATCTTGTTTCAGCATGTTTAAGTCCCTTAGTAGGAGATCTGATCAGCTGTATTGATGGTCTTGTTTCAGCATGTTTAAGTCCCTTAGTAGTAGATCTGATCAGCTGTATTGGTGATCTTGTTTCAGCATGTTTAAGTCCCTTAGTAGTAGATCTGATCAGCTGTATTGATAATCTTGTTTCAGCACTAGTAAGTGGCTAGTCACCCTCTGCATAATGAATTCTGCTCTACGTCGCAACAGATCATTAAGTTCCAGTCGACTTGTTTTTAGCTCAATTTCTCTCTCCGTTGAATAGTTGTTTTTAAGAGTCTTCCAGCATTTTACAATGATTTTCCAATTCGCTGATTTTCTGAAAGTCCTAATTTCTGTACATTAGAGGAAAAATGTGTAGTGTTTGTATGCACTCACTAACTGTAAGTCGCTCTGGATAAGAGCGTCTGCTAAATGACTAAAATGTAAATGTAAATGTGTTTCCTCTGATGAATCCTTTTACCTTTTACAGCTAACTATGCCATAGTCCTCCACTGAGTGGTAATTTATTTCTAAAAATTATTTTAAATTGGATCTAAACTGAAAGATTAGGTCAGAGTTGTGTAGTAAAGTATTATTAAACCTCCATCTCAGTGCAACCTTTTTCATCGGGAAGATTTGAAATGTACATAGAATGGAATTATGATCAGATAAAATGGCCGGTAATGTTTTCATAAATTCCATGTTACCTGCAATATCAGTAGATGTTAAAACATAGTCAATTCTCGAGAAAGTCTTAAATCTAGCAGAAAGCACGTATGATCCTTAGTTGTGGGATTATGAAATCTCCCAACAGTCATTAAGATTGAGATCTTTAAGAAATGGTTTGGAAGCGTTCACTTGTGATGAGCTATGAGAAGGTCCAGATCTATCTAGCTTAGAATCTGTCACGGAATCACAGAGGTTTCTCCTCACTCCCAGCATAAGGCGCTAGTAGATTCAGGCGCAGCTGGAAATTTTATCGATCGCCAATTCACCTATAAATTAGGGATTCCTATTGTACCTGTTGATGTGCCCTTCCCCATCCATGCCCTAGATAGCCGCCCTTTGGGGTCAGGATTGATTAGGGAAGTCACAGCGTCTCTCAGGATGAAAACGCAGGAGGGCCATGAGGAGATACTACGTTTGCATTTGATTGATTCTCCTGCGTTTCCCGTGGTGTTGGGGCTTCCCTGGTTAACATCTCATGACCCCAACATTTCATGGCAACAGAGGGCTCTCAAGGGATGGTCTGATCAGTGTTTCGGGTGGTGTGTAGGTGTTTCCGTAGGGGCAACGACGGTGGAAAGCCCGAACCAAGTTCCCACCATGCACATTCCACCTGAGTATGCCGATTTGGCACTCGCCTTCTGTAAAAAGAAGGCGACTCAATTACCACCTCATCGACAGGGGGATTGTGCGATAGACCTCCGAGTAGGCGCTGCGCTCACAGAAGTCATGTGTATCCTCTGTCTCAGGAGGAGACGGCGGCTATGGAGACATACGTCACCGAATCTCTGAGACAGGGATACATACGGCCGTCCACTTCCCCTGCGTCCTCAAGTTTCTTTTTTGTGAAGAAGAAGGATGGGGGTTTACGCCCGTGTATTGATTACCGTGGTCTCAATCAGATCACAATCAAATACAGCTATCCTCTCCCTCTGATTGCTAGTATAACGGAGTCATTACACGGGGCGCGATTCTTCACAAAATTGGATCTCAGGAGCGCGTACAACCTGGTGCACATTAGGGAGGGAGATGAGTGGAAGACAGCATTCAGTACCTCCTCGGGTACTACTCACTATGAGTACCTCGTCATGCCATACGGTTTAATGAATGCTCCTTCCGTCTTCCAATCATTTGTGGACGAGATTTTCCGGGACTTGCATGGACAGGGTGTAGTGGTGTATATTGATGACATTCTAATATACTCCGCTACACGAGCCGAGCATGTGTCCCTGGTGCGTCGAGTGCTTGGTAGACTGTTAGAGCATGACCTGTATGCGAAGGCGGAGAAATGTCTGTTCTTCCAGGAGTCCATCTCCTTCCTGGGACATCTGTTGTCCGCGTCAGGGGTGGAAATGGAGATTGACCGCGTTTCTGCCGTGCGTAATTGGCAGACTCCCACCACGGTGAAGGAAGTGCAGCGGTTCTTGGGTTTTGCCAATTACTACTGGAGGTTTATCCGGGGCTTTGGACAGGTAGCAGCTCCCATTACCTCCCTGCTAAAGGGGGGTCCGGTGCGTCTGCAGTGGTCAGCTGAGGCGGACAGGGTGTTTAGACATCTGAAGGACCTGTTTACCTCGGCTCCGGTGCTGGCACATCCGGATCCCTCTTTGGCGTTCCAAGTTGAGGTGGATGCGTCCGAGGCTGGGATCGGCGCTGTGCTGTCTCAGCGCTCGGGTACGCCACCAAAACTCCGCCCCTGTGCTTTCTATTCTAAGAAGCTCAGTCCAGCGGAGCGCAATTATGACGTGGGGGACAGGGAGCTGTTAGCTGTGGTTCAAGCCCTGAAGGTGTGGAGGCATTGGCTTGAGGGGGCTAATTACCCTTTTCTCATTCTGACTGACCATCGTAACCTGGAGTACATCCGGGCAGCGAGGAGGCTGAACCCTCGCCAGGCAAGGTGGTCTATGTTTCTCTCCCGATTTGTATTTAAGCTCACCTATGGACCAGGGTCACAGAACGCTAAGGCAGACGCCCTGTCCCGACTATATGACACAGAGGAGAGGTCCATTGAGCCCACTCCCATCCTCCCGGAGACTTGTCTGGTGGCACCGGTGGTGTGGGAGGTTGATGCGGACATCGAGCGGGCGTTACATACCGATCCTACTCCCCCACAGTGTCCAGAGGGTCGGAGGTACGTGCCGCTCGAGGTTCGCGATCGATTGATATATTGGGCTCACATGTCACCCTCCTCTGGTCATCCTGGTATTGGTCGGACAGTGCACTGCCTTAGTGGGAAGTACTGGTGGCCCACTTTAGCTAAGGACGTGAGGGTTTATGTTTCCTCCTGCTCGGTGTGCGCCCAGTGTAAGGCGCCTAGACACCTGCCCAGAGGGAAGTTACAACCCCTACCCGTTCCACAACGGCCGTGGTCTCACCTATCGGTGGATTTTGTCACGGACCTTCCCCCTTCCCAGGGGAACACGACGATCTTGGTCGTTGTGGATCGGTTTTCGAAGGCCTGCCGTCTCATTCCTATGCCAGGTCTCCCTACTGCCCTACAAACTGCTGACGCCCTGTTCACACACGTCTTCCGGCACTACGGGGTGCCTGAGGATACAGTGTCTGATCGGGGTCCCCAGTTCACCTCTAGAGTCTGGAGGGCGTTTATGGAACGTCTGGGGGTCTCGATTAGCCTTACCTCAGGTTTTCACCCCGAGAGTAACGGGCAGGTGGAGAGAGTGAACCAGGATGTGAGTAGGTTTCTGAGGTCCTATTGCCAGGACTGGCAGGAGGAGTGGTCAGGATAAATTCCCTGGGCAGAGATAGCCCAAAACTCACTCCGCCACTCCTCCACTAACCTTACGCCTTTCCAGTGTGTGCTAGGGTATCAGCCGGTCCTGGCACCTTGGCATCAGAGCCAGATCGAAGCCCCTGCAGTGGACGAGTGGTTTCGGCGCTCGGAAGAAACCTGGAACGCTGCGCATGTCCATCTGCAGCGGGCCATCAGGCGGAAAAAGGCGAGCGCTGATCGCCACCGCAGTGAGGCTCCGGTGTATGCACCGGGAGATCGGTTCTGGCTCTCGACCCGAAACCTGCCCCTTTGCCTGCCCTGCCGGAAGCTGGGTCGGCGGTTTATGGGGCCATTTAAAGTCCTGAGGAGATTGAACGAGGTATGCTATAGGTTACAACTGCCCATTAATTACCGCATTAACCCCTCGTTCCATGTGTCTCTCCTCAGGCCGGTGGTGGCGTGACCTCTCCCCCTGTACATATATTTTTGGTATACACATTGTGAACGGATCAGCTTGTCCGAAGCACCCTAACACAAGCGGGAGGCATGAAATGAACAGACTAGAGGCAGTATTGTTACTGAACGGGTTTTCTGTCGCCCAACAAAATAATTCCAATACAGGGTAACGTCCAAGGCTACAACATCAGAATAACAACAAAATAAACATCAACTAAGCCGCTGAACAAAAGGCCGTGGCCCAAAACAGGACAGCAAAACAATACACGGCTCCTACTGTCTTTAGACTATCATCTACACATTATAGTGCTGTATTTAGACTATCATCTACACATTATAGTGCTGCATTTAGACTATCATCTACACATTATAGTCCTGTCTTTAGACTATCATCTACACATTATAGTCCTGTCTTTAGACTATCATCTACACATAATAGTTACAGGAAGAACGCTTCTCTCTATCTATAGTCTGCCTTGGTTAACAGAGAGACAAGGTGCCCTAGACGAAGAAGCTTTCTCTGAGGTAGGCCAATACGACGTCCTCACAGGTCCCCGTCTCTACTCCCAATCCCACCCTCAGCTCCTCTCCTGGCTCACCTGTATAGAGGAAGACACCAAGCAATTAGTGGGACCAGCTGTGTGCTAATTGTCTTTACACGGAGTACCTACCCCCTGAGTACCTATCCCCTGAGTACCTATCCCCTGAGTACCTATCCCCTGAGTACCTATCCCCTGAGTACCTATCCGTCTTCCTCCGGCTGGTCACTGAACTCTCACAATATTTATTTTTTCTCATGAATTTAGAAATTCTTCCGTGACCCCATTTTCATATCAGGTGACCCCCACATGGGGTCGCAGCCCCTAGTTTGGGAACCGCTGCCATAGTTTAAGGGTTCTCGTACAGCCGAATAACCCTTTTAGGTTCTAGATAGCACCTTTTTTTCTAAGAGTGCATGATCTAAAAAAACTAAAATCTCAGACGCTGTATCAAATTGAAAACCAGGCATGGTGACGTCCCCCAAAATGTCCCACAGCCAGCCCCTAATCATCCCAGGCCTTCACCTCCGCCAAATGATAATTGCACCATGAATGAGGCCAGGAAACAATGCCTAGTCCTTTTGAGGTCCATCCAGCTCAGATACAGTATCATTATAACCCTTAATTCATATCTTCCTACCAGGCCCGGGTTTGGAGGCCATTGTGACCATGTCAATCTAAATGGACTGAGCCTGTTGGTTTCCAGTGATTAAACCGTTTTAATGAGGACACACTTTATTCTCTATGACGTCATAAAAGAGGAAAGACCCAGCTAGGTTCGGGTCATCTGCAGGGTGCCAAACAGGACAAGGGAAAAAGTGCTGCGGGTGTCCGAAATCGCACCCCTATTGCCCATAGGGCTCTGTTCTAAAGTAGTGCACTATACAGGAATAGGGTGCCATTTGGGACGCAAGCAGAATGACGACTCTATCGCACAAAATGAGGGGACGCCTCCAGACCGGACATGTGGTAATGTGTTAGGTCATGGAATCACCCCCTACTGCCCTCACCCCCACCCCCATTCCCCTCACCCCCATTCCCCTCTTCATAAAGCAGTCTGGCCCAACTCCTGAGGTGTCCTCTCATGGACCGTTCCAAAATCATTCCTTGTCTGACTTCGATTTGGGCCTGAACGTTCCAGAATGGGTCCTGAAGTGAACCGACGCTGTGTTTTTAGCCACTCGCCTTCTTTTCCCATGCAGATAGAGGCCTCTAAGATACACCACTCGGGAGCCCTATGGGCCACAGTAAAAAGTAATGCACTACATAGGGAATAGGTGCACTACATAGGGAATAGGGCACTACATAGGGAATAGGGTGCACTACATAGGGAATAGGGTACACTACATAGGGAATAGGGTACACTACATAGGGAATAGGGTACACTACATATGGAATAGGGTGCACTACATAGGAATAGCGTACACTACATAGAATAGGGTGCCTACAGGAATAGGGTGCACTCATAGGGAATATACACTACATAGGGAATAGGGTACACTACATAGGGAATAGGTACACTACATAGGATTAGGTGCACCACCTGTGAAGCTTGGTTCCCCTGTCCTCCCCAGGTGCATTTAGACAGTCATCAACCCACACCCCCGCCAGCAATCGAGAGGGGGGACCTCTAAGCTTGGTTGGCACATATCTGTCAGTAGAATGGTTTCAGGCACGTACAGATAAAGATGACTTGATACACCATCTGTGGAGCTCCTCTCCCTCCGCCTTGCTGCACTTAGACAGTCAACCCTTTCTCACTCCTCCCCACACCCACTGCCAGCCAACCGCAGGTTCAGTTGCGCACGTATCTGTCAGTAGACCCGTGGTTGGTTTCAGGTTGGGCAGGAGGAAGAGCAAGGCCTTACTGTTTACACAAACCCTGCTCTCTATCCTCAGGGTGTTTTGTAATTGTGTAAATTCCCGCTTCTGTGAAAAGTACGAGAGGCACAGGAGATGCCAGCTGGCACGGAGAGCTTCTTCTGTTCCACCCCACGTGTCCCTGCAGCAGCCTTACCGTACTCATGCTTTACCTGAGGACATCACCTTCTACGTCCCAAATGGCACCCTATTCCCTATATAGGGACTCTATCGCACACAATGAGGGACGCTCCAGCCCGGACTTGAACCCGATCTAACATGTCTGGAGAGATCTGAAAATAGCTGTGCAGCGAAACTCCCCGTCCAACCAGACAGAGCCTGAGAGGATCTGCAGAGAAGAATGGGAGAAACTCCCCAAATACAGGTGTGCCAAGCCTGTAGCGCCATACCCAAGAAGACTCGAGACTGTAATTGCTGCCAAAGGCGCTTCAACAAAGTACTGAGTAAAGGATCTGCGAATACTTATGTAAATGTAATATTTCCGTTTTTTATTTTTAGTACATTTGCAAAGATTTCTAAAAAAATCTGTTTTTGCTTTGTCATTATGGGATGTTGTGTGTAAATTGATGAGGGGAAAAAACCATTTTATCCATTGTAGAATAAGGCTGTAACGTAACAAAATGTGGAAAAAGTCAAGGGGTCTGAATACTTTCCGAAGGCACTGTATCTACCTCAACTACCTCGTACCCTGTACACGGACTGGGTACTGGTACCCCATGTATATAGCCATGTTATTACCTCGTACCCCTGTACATGGACTGGGTACTGGTACCCCGTGTATATAGCCATGTTATCATTACTCATTGTGTATTTATTCCTTGTGTTATCTTTCCAGTCTTCTCTCTGCATTGTGGGTAAGGCCCGTCAGTCAGCATTTCACTGTTAGTCTACACCGGGTTGTTTACGAAGCATGTGACAAATACAATTTTATTTGATTTAGCTTCTTGTCGGGCGTCTCAAATGGCACCCTATAGGGTTCTGGTCAAAAGTAGTGCACTATGTAGGGAACAGGGTGCCATTTGGGATTCACACATGCTCTCATACAGTACCTGAGGACATCAGGCACCTTCTGGACAATACAGACCAGTCAGGCACCTTCTGGACAATACAGACCAGTCAGGCACCTTCTGGACAATACAGACCAGCCAGGCACCTTCTGGACAATACAGACCAGTCAGGCACCTTCTGGACAATACAGACCAGTCAGGCACCTCAATACAGACCAGTCAGGCACCTTCTGGACAATACAGACCAGCCAGGCACCTTCTGGACAATACAGACCAGTCAGGCACCTTCTGGACAATACAGACCAGTCAGGCACCTCAATACAGACCAGTCAGGCACCTTCTGGACAATACAGACCAGTCAGGCACCTTCTGGACAATACAGACCAGTCAGGCACCTTCTGGACAATACAGACCAGCCAGGCACCTTCTGGACAATACAGACCAGCCATCTATCTATCACTTAGGAAAGGAAGGAGTTCCTAGCCTGCTTTGAAATACTTCTTTTCTATTCGTTCCCAGAATCTTTCAATAGCTGTGAAGTGTTTTATTTATAAAAGGTGACTAATGCAGGTAGAAAGGAAGTTTGGTTTCATTCAGTCCTGAAGCATGTTCTTCCTGCTGCTGAGTTACGGTACGCTTCTTCTGTAAGGGAGGTTTTCACAGTCTTGTTAACATTGCCATCTGGTGGCAAGCTTATGATAGTACCAGTCTGTTCTAGCCTCATGATGGTACCAGTCTGTTCTAGCCTCATGATGGTACCAGTCTGTTCTAGCCTTCTATACTAGCCTCATGATGGTACCAGTCTGTTCTAGCCTTCTATACTAGCCTCATGATGGTACCAGTCTGTTCTAGCCTCTATACAGCCTCATGATGGTACCAGTCTGTTCTAGCCTTATGATGGTACCAGTCTGTTCTAGCCTTTATCGTCATGATGGTACCAGTCTGTTCTAGCCTTCTATACTCATGATGGTACCAGTCTGTTCTAGCCTTCTATACTAGCCTCATGATGGTACCAGTCTGTTCTAGCCTTCTATACTAGCCTCATGATGGTACCAGTCTGTTCTAGCCTTCTATACTAGCCTCATGATGGTACCAGTCTGTTCTAGCCTTCTATACTAGCCTCATGATGGTACCAGTCTGTTCTAGCCTCATGATGGTACCAGTCTGTTCTAGCCTCATGATGGTACCAGTCTGTTCTAGCCTTCTATACTAGCCTCATGATGGTACCAGTCTGTTCTAGCCTCAGTGATGGTACCAGTCTGTTCTAGCCTCATGATGGTACCAGTCTGTTCTAGCCTCATGATGGTACCAGTCTGTTCTAGCCTTATGATGGTACCAGTCTGTTCTAGCCTCATGATGGTACCAGTCTGTTCTAGCCTTCTATAATAGCCTCATGATGGTACCAGTCTGTTCTAGCCTTCTATACTAGCCTCATGATGGTACCAGTCTGTTCTAGCCTCATGATGGTACCAGTCTGTTCTAGCCTTCTATACTAGCCTCATGATGGTACCAGTCTGTTCTAGCCTCATGATGGTACCAGTCTGTTCTAGCCTTCTATACTAGCCTCATGATGGTACCAGTCTGTTCTAGCCTCATGATGGTACCAGTCTGTTCTAGCCTTCTATACTAGCCTCATGATGGTACCAGTCTGTTCTAGCCTTCTATACTAGCCTCATGATGGTACCAGTCTGTTATAGCCTCATGATGGTACCAGTCTGTTCTAGCCTTCTATACTAGCCTCATGATGGTACCAGTCTGTTCTAGCCTCATGATGGTACCAGTCTGTTCTAGCCTTATGATGGTACCAGTCTGTTCTAGCCTTCTATACTAGGCTCATGATGGTACCAGTCTGTTCTAGCCTTCTATACTAGCCTCATGATGGTACCAGTCTGTTATATCCTTCTATACTAGCCTCATGATGGTACCAGTCTGTTCTAGCCTTCTATACTAGCCTCATGATGGTACCAGTCTGTTCTAGCTTCTATACTAGCCTCATGATGGTACCAGTCTGTTCTAGCCTTATGATGGTACCAGTCTGTTCTAGCCTTCTATACTAGCCTCATGATGGTACCAGTCTGTTCTAGCCTTCTATACTAGCCTCATGATGGTACCAGTCTGTTCTAGCCTCATGATGGTACCAGTCTGTTATAGCCTCATGATGGTACCAGTCTGTTCTAGCCTTCTATACTAGCCTCATGATGGTACCAGTCTGTTCTAGCCTTCTATACTAGCCTCATGATGGTACCAGTCTGTTCTAGCCTTATGATGGTACCAGTCTGTTCTAGCCTTCTATACTAGCCTCATGATGGTACCAGTCTGTTCTAGCCTTCTATACTAGCCTCATGATGGTACCAGTCTGTTCTAGCCTCATGATGGTACCAGTTTAGTCTGTTCTATGCCTCATGATGGTACCAGTCTGTTCTAGCCTCATGAAGGTACCAGTCTGTTCTAGCCTCATGATGGTACCAGTCTGTTCTAGCATTCTATAATAGCCTCATGATGGTACCAGTCTGTTCTAGCCTTCTATACTAGCCTCATGATGGTACCAGTCTGTTCTAGCCTTCTATACTAGCCTCATGATGGTACCAGTCTGTTCTAGCCTTCTATACTAGCCTCATGATGGTACCAGTCTGTTCTAGCCTCATGATGGTACCAGTCTGTTCTAGCATTCTATACTAGCCTCATGATGGTACCAGTCTGTTCTAGCCTCATGCTGGTACCAGTCTGTTCTAGCCTCATGATGGTACCAGTCTGTTCTAGCCTTCTATACTAGCCTTATGATGGTACCAGTCTGTTCTAGCATTCTATACTAGCCTCATGATGGTACCAGTCTGTTCTAGCCTTCTATACTAGCCTCATGATGGTACCAGTCTGTTCTAGCCTTCTATACTAGCCTCATGATGGTACCAGTCTGTTCTAGCCTTCTATACTAGCCTCATGATGGTACCAGTCTGTTACTAGCCTCATGATGGTACCAGTCTGTTCTAGCCTTCTATACTAGCCTCATGATGGTACCAGTCTGTTCTAGCCTCATGATGGTACCAGTCTGTTCCTAGCCTTCTATACTAGCCTCATGATGGTACCAGTCTGTTCTAGCCTCATGATGGTACCAGTCTGTTCTAGCCTCATGATGGTACCAGTCTGTTCTAGCCTCATGATGGTACCAGTCTGTTCTAGCATTCTATACTAGCCTCATGATGGTACCAGTCTGTTCTAGCCTCATGATGGTACCAGTCTGTTCTAGCCTCATGATGGTACCAGTCTGTTCTAGCCTTCTATACTAGCCTCATGATGGTACCAGTCTGTTCTAGCCTCATGATGGTACCAGTCTGTTCTAGCCTCATGATGGTACCAGTCTGTTAAAGCCTCATGATGGTACCAGTCTGTTCTAGCATTCTATACTAGCCTCATGATGGTACCAGTCTGTTCTAGCCTCATGCTGGTACCAGTCTGTTCTAGCCTCATGATGGTACCAGTCTGTTCTAGCCTTCTATACTAGCCTTATGATGGTACCAGTCTGTTCTAGCATTCTATACTAGCCTCATGATGGTACCAGTCTGTTCTAGCCTTCTATACTAGCCTCATGATGGTACCAGTCTGTTCTAGCCTTCTATACTAGCCTCATGATGGTACCAGTCTGTTCTAGCCTTCTATACTAGCCTCATGATGGTACCAGTCTGTTCTAGCCTTCTATACTAGCCTCATGATGGTACCAGTCTGTTCTAGCCTTCTATACTAGCCTCATGATGGTACCAGTCTGTTCTAGCCTCATGATGGTACCAGTCTGTTCTAGCCTTCTACACTAGCCTCATGATGGTACCAGTCTGTTCTAGCCTCATGATGGTACCAGTCTGTTCTAGCCTTATACTAGCCTCATGATGGTACCAGTCTGTTCTAGCCTCATGATGGTACCAGTCTGTTCTAGCCTTCTACACTAGCCTCATGATGGTACCAGTCTGTTCTAGCCTCATGATGGTACCAGTCTGTTCTAGCCTTCTATACTAGCCTCATGATGGTACCAGTCTGTTCTAGCCTTCTATAATAGCCTCATGATGGTACCAGTCTGTTCTAGCCTTATGATGGTACCAGTCTGTTCTAGCCTCATGATGGTACCAGTCTATTCTAGCCTTCTATACTAGCCTCATGATGGTACCAGTCTGTTCTAGCCTTCTATACTAGCCTCATGATGGTACCAGTCTATTCTAGCCTTCTACTAGCCTCATGATGGTACCAGTCTGTTCTAGCCTTCTATACTAGCCTCATGATGGTACCAGTCTGTTCTAGCCTTATGATGGTACCAGTCTGTTCTAGCCTTCTATACTAGCCTCATGATGGTACCCAGTCTGTTTCTAGCCTCATGATGGTACCAGTCTGTTCTAGCCTCATGATGGTACCAGTCTGTTCTAGCCTTCTATAATAGCCTTATGATGGTACCAGTCTGTTTCTAGCCTTCTATAATAGCCTTATGATGGTACCAGTCTGTTCTAGCATTCTATAATAGCCTTATGATGGTACCAGTCTGTTCCTAGTCTTCTATACTAGCCTCATGATGGTACCAGTCTGTTCTAGCCTTCTATACTAGCCTCATGATGGTACCAGTCTGTTCTAGCCTTCTATACTAGCCTCATGATGGTACCAGTCTGTTCTAGCCTTCTATACTAGCCTCATGATGGTACCAGTCTGTTCTAGCCTTCTATACTAGCCTCATGATGGTACCAGTCTGTTTCTAGCCTTCTATAATAGCCTCCATGATGGTACCAGTCTGTTCTAGCAATCTATACTAGCCTCATGATGGTACCAGTCTGTTCTAGTCTTCTATACTAGCCTCATGATGGTACCAGTCTGTTCTAGCCTTCTATACTAGCCTCATGATGGTACCAGTCTGTTCTAGCCTTCTATACTAGCCTCATGATGGTACCAGTCTGTTCTAGCCTTCTATACTAGCCTCATGATGGTACCAGTCTGTTCTAGTCTTCTATACTAGCCTCATGATGGTACCAGTCTGTTCTAGCCTTCATAGCCTCATGATGGTACCAGTCTGTTCTAGCATTCTATACTAGCCTCATGATGGTACCAGTCTGTTCTAGCCTCATGATGGTACCAGTCTGTTCTAGCCTTCTATACTAGCCTCATGATGGTACCAGTCTGTTCTAGCATTCTATACTAGCCTCATGATGGTACCAGTCTGTTCTAGCCTCATGATGGTACCAGTCTGTTCTAGCCTTCTATACTAGCCTCATGATGGTACCAGTCTGTTCTAGCCTTCTATACTAGCCTCATGATGGTACCAGTCTGTTCTAGCATTCTATACTAGCCTCATGATGGTACCAGTCTGTTCTAGCCTCATGATGGTACCAGTCTGTTCTAGCATTCTATACTAGCCTCATGATGGTACCAGTCTGTTCTAGCATTCTATACTAGCCTCATGATGGTACCAGTCTGTTCTAGCCTTATGATGGTACCAGTCTGTTCTAGCCTCATGATGGTACCAGTCTGTTCTAGCATTCTATACTAGCCTCATGATGGTACCAGTCTGTTCTAGCCTTATGATGGTACCAGTCTGTTCTAGCCTAGCATGATGGTACCAGTCTGTTCTAGCATTCTATAATAGCCTCATGATGGTACCAGTCTGTTCTAGCCTCATGATGGTACCAGTCTGTTCTAGCCTTATGATGGTACCAGTCTGTTCTAGCCTCATGATGGTACCAGTCTGTTCTAGCATTCTATACTAGCCTCATGATGGTACCAGTCTGTTCTAGCCTTATGATGGTACCAGTCTGTTCTAGCCTTATGATGGTACCAGTCTGTTCTAGCATTCTATAATAGCCTTATGATGGTACCAGTCTGTTCTAGCCTCATGATGGTACCCAGTCTGTTCTAGCCTCATGATGGTACAGTCTGTTCTAGCCTCATGATGGTACCAGTCTGTTCTAGCCTTATGATGGTACCAGTCTGTTCTAGCCTTATGATGGTACCAGTCTGTTCTAGCCTCATGATGGTACCAGTCTGTTCTAGCATTCTATACTAGCCTCATGATGGTACCAGTCTGTTCTAGCCTTATGATGGTACCAGTCTGTTCTAGCCTCATGATGGTACCAGTCTGTTCTAGCATTCTATACTAGCCTCATGATGGTACCAGTCTGTTTCTAGCCTTATGATGGTACCAGTCTGTTCTAGCATTCTATACTAGCCTCATGATGGTACCAGTCTGTTCTAGCCTTCTATTACTAGCCTCATGATGGTACCAGTCTGTTCTAGCCTTCTACACTAGCCTCATGATGGTACCAGTCTGTTCTAGCCTTATGATGGTACCAGTCTGTTCTAGCATTCTATAATAGCCTCATGATGGTACCAGTCTGTTCCTAGCCTTCTATACTAGCCTCATGATGGTACCAGTCTGTTCTAGCATTCTATACTAGCCTCACTGATGGTACCAGTCTGTTCTAGCCTTCTACACTAGCCTTATGATGGTACCAGTCTGTTTCTAGCCTTCTATACTAGCCTCATGATGGTACCAGTCTGTTCTAGCCTTCTATACTCAGCCTCATGATGGTACCAGTCTGTTCTAGCCTTATGATGGTACCAGTCTGTTCTAGCCTTCTATACTAGCCTTATGATGGTACCAGTCTGTTCTAGCCTTCTATATACTAGCCTCATGATGGTACCAGTCTGTTCTAGCCTTCTACACTAGCCTCATGATGGTACCAGTCTGTTCTAGCCTTCTATACTAGCCTCATGATGGTACCAGTCTGTTCTAGCCTTCTATACTAGCCTCATGATGGTACCAGTCTGTTCTAGCCTCATGATGGTACCAGTCTGTTCTAGCCTTCTATACTAGCCTCATGATGGTACCAGTCTGTTCTAGCCTTATGATGGTACCAGTCTGTTCTCAGCCTTCTATACTAGCCTCATGATGGTACCAGTCTGTTTCTAGCCTTCTATACTAGCCCTCATGATGGTACCAGTCTGTTCTAGCCTTCTATACTAGCCTCATGATGGTACCAGTCTGTTCTAGCCTTCTATACTAGCCTCATGATGGTACCAGTCTGTTCTAGCCTCATGATGGTACCAGTCTGTTCTAGCCTTCTATACTAGCCTTATGATGGTACCAGTCTGTTCTAGCCTTCTATACTAGCCTCATGATGGTACCAGTCTGTTCTAGCCTCATGATGGTACCAGTCTGTTCTAGCCTTCTATAATAGCCTCATGATGGTACCAGTCTGTTCTAGCCTCATGATGGTACCAGTCTGTTCTAGCCTCATGATGGTACCAGTCTGTTCTAGCATTCTATACTAGCCTTATGATGGTACCAGTCTGTTCTAGCCTTCTATAATAGCCTCATGATGGTACCAGTCTGTTCTAGCCTTCTATACTAGCCTTATGATGGTACCAGTCTGTTCTAGCATTCTATACTAGCCTCATGATGGTACCAGTCTGTTCTAGCCTTCTATACTAGCCTCATGATGGTACCAGTCTGTTCTAGCATTCTATACTAGCCTCATGATGGTACCAGTCTGTTCTAGCATTCTATAATAGCCTCATGATGGACCAGTCTGTTCTAGCCTTCTATAATAGCCCTATGATGGTACCAGTCTGTTCTAGCCTTATGATGGTACCAGTCTGTTCTAGCCTCATGATGGTACCAGTCTGTTCTAGCCTTCTATACTAGCCTTTATGATGGTACCAGTCTGTTCTAGCCTTATGATGGTACCAGTCTGTTCTAGCCTCATGATGGTACCAGTCTGTTCTAGCCTCATGATAGTACCAGTCTGTTCTAGCCTCATGATGGTACCAGTCTGTTCTAGCCTTCATGATGGTACCAGTCTGTTCTAGCCTCATGATGGTACCAGTCTGTTCTCTAGCCTTATGATGGTACCAGTCTGTTCGTAGCCTCATGATGGTACCAGTCTGTTCTAGCCTTCTATACTAGCCTCATGATGGTACCAGTCTGTTCTAGCCTCATGATGGTACCAGTCTGTTCTATCCTTCTATACTAGCCTTATGATGGTACCAGTCTGTTCTAGCCTCATGATGGTACCAGTCTGTTCTATCCTTCTATACTAGCCTCATGATGGTACCAGTCTGTTCTAGCCTTTCTATACTAGCCTCATGATGGTACCAGTCTGTTCTAGCCTTCTATACTAGCCTCATGATGGTACCAGTCTGTTCTAGCCTTAGATGTACCAGTCTGTTCTAGCCTTCATGATGGTACCAATCTGTTCCTAGCCTCATGATGGTACCAGTCTGTTCTAGCCTCATGATGGTACCAGTCTGTTCTAGCCTCATGATGGTACCAGTCTGTTCTAGCCTTCTATACTAGCCTCATGATGGTACCAGTCTGTTTCTAGCCTTCTATACTAGCCTCATGATGGTACCAGTCTGTTCTAGCCTTACTAGCCTCATGATGGTACCAGTCTGTTCTAGCCTTCTATACTAGCCTCATGATGGTACCAGTCTGTTCTAGCCTCATGATGGTACCAGTCTGTTCTAGCCTTCTATACTAGCCTCATGATGGTACCAGTCTGTTCTAGCCTCTATACTAGCCTCATGATGGTACCAGTCTGTTCTAGCATTCTAATACTCAATGGTACCAGTCTGTTCTAGCCTCATGAGGTACCAGTCTGTTCTAGCCTTCTATACTAGCCTCATGATGGTACCAGTCTGTTCTAGCCTCATGAAGGTACCAGTCTGTTCTAGCCTCATGATGGTACCAGTCTGTTCTAGCCTCATGATGGTACCAGTCTGTTCTAGCCTTATGATGGTACCAGTCTGTTCTAGCCTTCTATACTAGCCTCATGATGGTACCAGTCTGTTTCTAGCCTTCTATACTAGCCTCATGATGGTACTAGTCTGTTCTGTGCCTTCTATACTAGCCTCATGATGGTACCAGTCTGTTCTAGCCTTCTATACTAGCCTCATGATGGTACCAGTCTGTTCTAGCCTTCTATACTAGCCTCATGATGGTACCAGTCTGTTCTAGCCTTCTATACTAGCCTCATGATGGTACTAGTCTGTTCTAGCCTTCTATACTAGCCTCATGATGGTACCAGTCTGTTCTCAGCCTTCTATACTAGCCTCATGATGGTACCAGTCTGTTCTAGCCTCTATACTAGCCTCATGATGGTACCAGTCTATTCTAGCCTTAGTGATGGTACCAGTCTGTTCTATCATTCTATAATAGCCTCATGATGGTACCAGTCTGTTCTAGCCTTATGATGGTACCAGCGAGAAATCAAAGAAATGCAATTGACACAGCTTGCCCATACAAGAAAACTCAATACCGGCATCCATCTAGTTCCCCATCTCCACTGTATTAGGGACAATAACATCTGGACAGCCATAGTCAACCATCACACTGTAGTAGAGACACTAACATCTGAACAGCCATAGTCAACCATCACACTGTATTAGGACAATAACATCTGGACAGCCATAGTCAACCATCACACTGTATTAGGGACAATAACATCTGAACAGCCATAGTCAACCATCACACTGTATTAGGGACAATAACATCTGAACAGCCATAGTCAACCATCACACTGTATTAGGGACAATAACATCTGGACAGCCATAGTCAACCATCACACTGTATTAGGGACAATAACATCTGAACAGCCATAGTCAACCATCACACTGTATTAGGGACAATAACATCTGGACAGCCATAGTCAACCATCACACTGTATTAGGGACAATAACATCTGGACAGCCATAGTCAACCATCACACTGTATTAGGGACAAAACATCTGGACAGCCATAGTCAACCATCACACTGTATTAGGGGACAATAACATCTGGACAGCCATAGTCAACCATCACACTGTAATAGGGACAATAACATCTGAACAGCCATAGTCAACCATCACACTGTATTAGGGACAATAACATCTGGACAGCCATAGTCAACCATCACACTGTATTAGGGACAATAACATCTGGACAGCCATAGTCAACCATCACACTGTAGTAGAGACAATAACATCTGGACAGCCATAGTCAACCATCACACTGTATTAGGGACAATAACATCTGGATAGCCATAGTCAACCATCACACTGTATTAGAGACAATAACATCTGGACAGCCATAGTCAACCATCACACTGTATTAGGGACAATAACATCTGGACAGCCATAGTCAACCATCACACTGTATTAGGGACAATAACATCTGAACAGCCATAGTCAACCATCACACTGTATTAGGGACAAACCATCTGGACAGCCATAGTCAACCATCACACTGTATTAGGGACAAACATCTGGACAGCCATAGTCAACCATCACACTGTATTAGGGACAATAACATCTGAACAGCCATAGTCAACCATCACACTGTATTAGGGACAAACATCTGGACAGCCATAGTCAACCATCACACTGTATTAGGGACAATAACATCTGGACAGCCATAGTCAACCATCACACTGTATTAGGGACAATAACATCTGGACAGCCATAGTCAACCATCACACTGTATTTTCATTTAACCTTCATTCAATTGGCCCCCCTAGCTCAGTTGGTAGAGCATGGCGCTTGCAAGGGTTGTGGGTTCGATTCCCCACGGGGGCTAGTATGAAAAATGTATGCACTCACTAACTGTAAGTCGCTCTGGATAAGAGCATCTGCTAAATGACTAAAATGTAAATTGGATCACTAAAAAAATATACAACTTGGGCCCTGTTGTAGCTCAGTTGGTAGAGCATGGCGCTTGCAACACCAGGGTTGTGGGTTCGTTTCACGGGGCCAGTATTAAAAATGTATGCACTAACTGTAAGTCGCTCTGGATAAGAGCGTCTGCTAAATGACTAAAAAATGTTTAAAAAATATATATAAATCAATCAGGGTCCCAAAAGAAAATGGAGTCCGTATTGTGACACACTACTACAAATACAGTATCTCGTGTGTAGGCATTTGTTATGAAAATAAACCAGAGTTGACTAAAGACTAAAGTCAAGGTTGTCTGTCTTTTCTAGTGCCCGGTTGTGAATACTAGTTGCTTTGAACAGGGTTCTCTTTCTTTTTGCACTGAAACCAATTTCTTTACATATAGTATTTATTTATTTATTACATTTACAACACATTTCCACAATTAAGACAGAACTAATTTTAACAGACCATGAGAGCGAGACATGAATTTTTACATCATGCGAAAAAAATCATAATCATGAAGTATATTTAAATATATATATATATCCTTGTATAGTTTAAACATGACATATTTAGTTTTCTTTTTCATATAAACACATAAAATCTGTTCCAACCCAGGATGTCATTTGCAATAATATCTGACTGTTCAGGTTCAGTCATCTCATTTCCAAAGGACATCATTCCTTCACACGTATTATTTATAAAGACATGAACATAATCCACACACACACACGTATCATTTTCAGAGAACACAGAACACATCAGAAGGGTGAACATTATTTCAGTAAACTCTGCATATCCATCTTTGGATATTCTACATGACAGTATCTGGGGCTGTCCCCCCAAAATGGCACCCAATACAGTGCACTACTTTTGACCAAAGCAATAATGGGCCCTGGTCAAAATAAGTGCACTACTTAGTGAATAGGGGGTGCCATTTTGGAACGCACGTGCACTTAAAACTGCTGAACGTAAAAGAGTCACTTCACTTCTATAGCGACTACAAAAAAACACAACCCAAATCAACCAATCAAGACAGTACACTACACTGTCAGTACAAGTGCCAGCTAGGGACAAAATACCTTTCAGATGGGGTGACAGACTCTCACACTGGGATGAAATAAATATCGGATCCACTCCAGCTATACAACTCAAAAGGATGAAAGATGGAACGCTCTTTTAGTCTAAAGAATGTCGGGACGTACTGATGTGTGTGTAGATCAGATCAGATCAGAATGTAGGGATGTACTGGTGTGTCAGATCAGATCAGATCAGATCAGATCAGAATGTAGGGACGTACTGGTGTGTGTGAGATCAGAATGTAGGGAGGTACTGGTGTGTGTGAGATCAGAATGTAGGGAGGTACTGGTGTGTGTGTCAGATCAGAATGTAGGGACGTACTGGTGTGTGAGATCAGAATGTAGGGAGGTACTGGTGTGTGTGTCAGATCAGAATGTAGGGACGTACTGGTGTGTGTGAGATCAGAATGTAGGGAGGTCCTGGTGTGTGTGAGATCAGAATGTAGGGACGTACTGGTGTGTGTGTCAGATCAGAATGTAGGGAGGTCTGGTGTGTGTGAGATCAGAATGTAGGGATGTACTGGTGTGTGTGTGTCAGATCAGAATGTAGGGAGGTACTGGTGTGTGTCAGATCAGAATGTAGGGAGGTACTGGTGTGTGTGAGATCAGAATGTAGGGAGGTCCTGGTGTGTGTGAGATCAGAATGTAGGGACGTACTGGTGTGTGTGTCAGATCAGAATGTAGGGAGGTACTGGTGTGTGTGTGTCAGATCAGAATGTAGGGAGGTCCTGGTGTGTGTAGATCAGAATGTAGGGAGGTCCTGGTGTGTGTGAGATCAGAATGTAGGGAGGTACTGGTGTGTGTGTGTCAGATCAGAATGTAGGGATGTACTGGTGTGTGTGAGATCAGAATGTAGGGATGTACTGGTGTGTGTGAGATCAGAATGTAGGGAGGTCCTGGTGTGTGTGAGATCAGAATGGTCTGTCTGAAGCATTACTAGTCCCAGGTCTGTCTGAAGCATTACTAGTCCCAGGTCTGTCTGAAGCATTACTAGTCCCAGGTCTGTCTGAAGCATTACTAGTCCCAGGTCTGTCTGAAGCATTACCAGTCCCAGGTCTGTCTGAAGCATTACTAGTCCCAGGTCTGTCTGAAGCATTACTAGTCCCAGGTCTGTCTGAAGCATTACCAGTCCCAGGTCTGTCTGAAGCATTACTAGTCCCAGGTCTGTCTGAAGCATTACCAGTCCCAGGTCTGTCTGAAGCATTACTAGTCCCAGGTGTGTCTGAAGCATTACCAGTCCCAGGTCTGTCTGAAGCATTACCAGTCCCAGGTCTGTCTGAAGCATTACCAGTCCCAGGTCTGTCTGAAGCATTACCAGTCCCAGGTCCCGAGTAGATGGGATGGGCTCTTTCTATCTCAACCTTGTGAGATATGGATGGGATCCATTTTAGGGATCGTTCTCTGTAGGAATTTGACGGGATCGTCAGTCTCGTCTCCTTCTTTTAAATAAATTAATCTTACATTTGAGCGACGTGAGCGGTCCTCCATTTCAGCCATCTTGAGCCGCATCTTCTCCAGTTGTGAAGAACAGTCGTTGATTTTCTGTTTGCTTTCCCTATTTTCACTCAGCAGATTGTCCAATTTAGTAGACAGATTGTCCACTTTAGTAGACAGATTGTCAGTCACATTCATCCTTCCCTCAACGTCGATTGTAAGAGCTTCAACAGCCGCTAAAGTCTCTTGATGTTTTCTATTGAGTGGTTCCACCGCCTCAGCTAACACCCGTTGTAGCATATCCTTGAGAGAGTCCTGTTGCTTGGCTAATGCCTCAGAAATGGCGTCAGCTATGAAGGCCTCGGTTTCAGTGCTGAGGGCTGTCTTCTGACGCTTAACTATAGGGGATGAAGTCGGACAAGTGCCGTTTTTCTTGCCCACCTCCTTGGGTAGTTGTTGATCAGTCATGGGTTTGTTTCTTTAAGAGTTCCTTATCGAAATAATGTAATAAAAATATGGAAAAGAGGTATTGGGTTTGCAGCGCTCTAGTGACTAGCGACCATAACGCCCGTTGGTCACGTGACCTCTCCCCCTGTACATATATTTTTGGTATACACATTGTGAACGGATCAGCTTGTCCTCTGTAGCTCAGCTGGTAGAGCACGGCGCTTGTAACGCCAAGGTAGTGGGTTCGATCCCCGGGACCACCCATACACAAAAATGTATGCACGCATGACTGTAAGTCGCTTTGGATAAAAGCGTCTGCTAAATGGCATATTATTATTTATATATATTATATTATAACACAAGCGGGAGGCATGGAAATGAACAGACTAGAGGCAGTATTGTTACTGAACGGGTTTCTGTCGCCCTAACAAAATTATTCCAATACAGGGTAACGTCCAAGGCTACAACATCAGAATAACAACAAAATAAACATCAACTAAGCGCTGAACAAAAGGCAGTGTCCCAAAACAGGACAGCAAAACAATACACGGCTCCTACTGTCTTTAGACTATCATCTACACATTATAGTCCTGTCTTTAGACTATCATCTACACATTATAGTCCTGTCTTTAGACTATCATCTACCCATTATAGTCCTGTCTTTAGACTATCATCTACACATTATAGTCCTGTCTTTAGACTATCATCTACACATTATAGTCCTGTCTTTAGACTATCATCTACACATTATACTCCTGTCTTTAGACTATCATCTACACATTATAGTCCTGTCTTTAGACTATCATCTACACATTATACTCCTGTCTTTAGACTATCATCTACACATTATAGTCCTGTCTTTAGACTATCATCTACACATTATACTCCTGTCTTTAGACTATCATCTACACATTATAGTCCTGTCTTTAGACTATCATCTACACATTATAGTCCGGTTCTTTAGACTATCATCTACACATTATAGTCCTGTCTTTTGACTATCATCTACACATTATAGTCCTGTATTTAGACTATCATCTACAAATGATAGTCCTGTCTTTAGACTATCATCTACACAGTATAGTCCTGTCTTTAGACTATCATCTACAAAATGATAGTCCTGTCTTTAGACTATCATCTACACAGTATAGTCCTGTCTTTAGACTATCATCTACAAATGATAGTCCTGTCTTTAGACTATCATCTACACAGTATAGTCCTGTCTTTTGACTATCTTCTACACATTATAATCCTGTCTTTGTGACTATCATCTACAAATGATAGTCTGTCTTTAGACTATATCATCTACACAGTATAGTCCTGTCTTTAGACTATCATCTACACATTATAGTCCTGTCTTTAGACTATAATCTACACATTATAGTCCTGTCTTTAGACTATAATCTACACATTATAGTCCTGTCTTTAGACTATCATCTTCACATTATAGTCCTGTCTTTAGACTATCATCTACACATTATAGTCCTGTCTTTAGACTATCATCTACACATTATAGTCTTTAGACTATCATCTACACATTAGTCCTGTCTTTAGACTATCATCTACACATTATAGTCCTGCCTTTAGACTATCATCTACACATTATAGTCCTGTCTTTAGACTATCATCTACACATTATAGTCCTGTCTTTAGCCTATCATCTACACATTATAGTCCTGTCTTTAGACTATCATCTGCACATTATAGTCCTGTCTTTAGACTATCATCTACACATTATAGTCCTGCCTTTAGACTATCATCTACACATTATACTCCTGTCTTTAGACTATCATCTACACATTATAGTCCTGTCTTTAGACTATCATCTACACATTATAGTCCTGTCTTTGGACTATCATCTACCCATTATAGTCCTGTCTTTAGACTATCATCTACACATTATAGTCCTGTCTTTAGACTATCATCTACACATTATAGTCCTGTCTTTAGACTATCATCTACACATTATACTCCTGTCTTTAGACTATCATCTACACATTATAGTCCTGTCTTTAGACTATCATCTACACATTATACTCCTGTCTTTAGACTATCATCTACACATTATAGTCCTGTCTTTAGACTATCATCTACACATTATACTCCTGTCTTTAGACTATCATCTACACATTATAGTCCTGTCTTTAGACTATCATCTACACATTATAGTCCGGGTCTTTAGACTATCATCTACACATTATAGTCCTGTCTTTTGACTATCATCTACACATTATAGTCCTGTATTTAGACTATCATCTACAAATGATAGTCCTGTCTTTAGACTATCATCTACACAGTATAGTCCTGTCTTTAGACTATCATCTACAAATGATAGTCCTGTCTTTAGACTATCATCTACACAGTATAGTCCTGTCTTTAGACTATCATCTACAAATGATAGTCCTGTCTTTAGACTATCATCTACACAGTATAGTCCTGTCTTTTGACTATCTTCTACACATTATAGTCCTGTCTTTAGACTATCATCTACAAATGATAGTCCTGTCTTTAGACTATCATCTACACAGTATAGTCCTGTCTTTAGACTATCATCTACACATTATAGTCCTGTCTTTAGACTATAATCTACACATTATAGTCCTGTCTTTAGACTATCATCTACACATTATAGTCCTGTCTTTAGCCTATCATCTACACATTATAGTCCTGTCTTTAGACTATCATCTGCACATTATAGTCCTGTCTTTAGACTATCATCTACACATTATAGTCCTGCTGTTAGACTATCATCTACACATTACTCTGTCTTTAGACTATCATCTACACATTATAGTCCTGTCTTTAGACTATCATCTACACATTATAGTCCTGTCTTTAGACTATCATCTACCCATTATAGTCCTGTCTTTAGCCTATCATCTACACATTATAGTCCTGTCTTTAGACTATCATCTACACATTATAGTCCTGTCTTTAGACTATCATCTACACATTATACTCCTGCCTTTAGACTATCATCTACACATTATACTCCTGTCTTTAGACTATCATCTACACATTATACTCCTGTCTTTAGACTATCATCTACACATTATAGTCCTGTCTTTAGACTATCATCTACACATTATACTCCTGTCTTTAGACTATCATCTACACATTATTGTCCTGTCTTTAGACTATCATCTACACATTATAGTCCGGTCTTTAGACTATCATCTACACATTATAGTCCGTCTTTAGACTATAATCTACACATTATAGTCCTGTCTTTAGACTATCATCTACACATTATAGTCCTGTCTTTAGACTATCATCAACACATTATAGTCCTGTCTTTAGACTATCATCTACACATTATAGTCCTGTCTTTAGACTATCATCTACAAATGATAGTCCTGTCTTTAGACTATCATCTACACAGTATAGTCCTGTCTTTAGACTATCATCTACACATGATAGTCCTGTCTTTAGACTATCATCTACACAGTATAGTCCTGTCTTTAGACTATCATCTACAAATTATAGTCCTGTCTTTAGACTATCATCTACACAGTATAGTCCTGTCTTTTGACTATCATCTACACATTATAGTCCTGTCTTTAGACTATCATCTACACATGTAGTCCTGTCTTTAGACTATCATCTACACAGTATAGTCCTGCCTTTAGACTATCATCTACACATTATAGTCCTGTCTTTAGACTATCATCTACACATTATAGTCCTGTCTTTAGCCTATCATCTACACATTATAGTCCTGTCTTTAGACTATCATCTGCACATTATAGTCCTGTCTTTAGACTATCATCTACACATTATAGTCCTGCCTTTAGACTATCATCTACACATTATACTCCTGTCTTTAGACTATCATCTACACATTATGTCCTGTCTTTAGACTATCATCTACACATTATAGTCCTGTCTTTAGACTATCATCTACACATTATAGTCCTGTCTTTAGACTATCATCTACACATTATAGTCCTGTCTTTAGCCTATCATCTACACATTATAGTCCTGTCTTTAGACTATCATCTACACATTATAGTCCTGTCTTTAGACTATCATCTACACATTATAGTCCTGCCTTTAGACTATCATCTACACATTATACTCCTGTCTTTAGACTGTCATCTACACATTATAGTCCTGTCTTTAGACTATCATCTACACATTATAGTCCTGTCTTTAGACTATCATCTACACATTATAGTCCTGTCTTTAGACTATCATCTACACATTATAGTCCTGTCTTTAGACTATCATCTACACATTATAGTCCTGTCTTTAGACTATCATCTACACATTATAGTCCTGTCTTTAGACTATCATCTACATTATAGTCCTGTCTTTAGACTATCATCTACACATTAGTCCTGTCTTTAGACTATCATCTACACATTATAGTCCTGCCTTTAGACTATCATCTACACATTATAGTCCTGTCTTTAGACTATCATCTACACATTATAGTCCTGTCTTTAGCCTATCATCTACACGCATTATAGTCCTGTCTTTAGACTATCATCTGCACATTATAGTCCTGTCTTTAGACTATCATCTACACATTATAGTCCTGCCTTTAGACTATCATCTACACATTATACTCCTGTCTTTAGACTATCATCTACACATTATAGTCCTGTCTTTAGACTATCATCTACACATTATAGTCCTGTCTTTAGACTATCATATACACATTATAGTCCTGTCTTTAGACTATCATCTACACATTATAGTCCTGTCTTTAGACTATCATCTACACATTATAGTCCTGTCTTTAGACTATCATCTACACATTATAGTCTTCTTTAGACTATCATCTACACATTATAGTCCTGTCTTTAGACTATCATCTACACATTATAGTCCTGTCTTTAGACTATCATCTACACATTATAGTCCTGTCTTTAGACTATCATCTACACATTATAGTCCTGTCTTTAGACTATCATCTACACATTATAGTCCTGTCTTTAGACTATCATCTACACATATAGTCCTGTCTTTAGACTATCATCTACACATTATAGTCCTGTCTTTAGACTGTCATCTACACATTATAGTCCTGTCTTTAGACTGTCATCTACACATTATAGTCCTGTCTTTAGACTATCATCTACACATTAGTCCTGTCTTTAGACTATCATCTACACATTATAGTCCTGTCTTTAGACTATCATCTACACATTATAGTCCTGTCTTTAGACTATCATCTACACATTATAGTCCTGTCTTTAGCCTATCATCTACACATTATAGTCCTGTCTTTAGACTATCATCTACACATTATAGTCCTGCCTTTAGACTATCATCTACACATTATAGTCCTGCCTTTAGACTATCATCTACACATGATACTCCTGTCTTTAGACTATCATCTACACATTATAGTCCTGTCTTTAGACTATCATCTACACATTATAGTCCTGTCTTTAGACTATCATATACACATTATAGTCCTGCCTTTAGACTATCATCTACACATTATACTCCTGTCTTTAGACTATCATCTACACATTATAGTCCTGTCTTTAGACTATCATCTACACATTATAGTCCTGTCTTTAGACTATCATATACACATTATAGTCCTGTCTTTAGACTATCATGTACACATTATAGTCCTGTCTTTGGACTATCATCTACACATTATAGTCCTGTCTTTGGACTATAATCTACACATTATAGTCTTTAGACTATAATCTACACATTATAGTCCTGTCTTTAGACTATCATCTACACATTATAGTCCTGCCTTTAGACTATCATCTACACATTATAGTCCTGTCTTTAGACTATCATCTACACATTATAGTCCTGTCTTTAGACTATCATCTACACATTATAGTCCTGTCTTTAGACTATCATCTACACATAATAGTCCTGTCTTTAGACTATCATCTACACAGTATAGTCCTGTCTTTTGACTATCTTCTACACATTATAGTCCTGTCTTTAGACTATCATCTACAAATGATAGTCCTGTCTTTAGACTATCATCTACACAGTATAGTCCTGTCTTTAGACTATCATCTACACATTATAGTCCTGTCTTTAGACTATAATCTACACATTATAGTCCTGTCTTTAGACTATCATCACACATTATAGTCCTGTCTTTAGACTATCATCTACACATATAGTCCTGTCTTTAGACTATCATCTACTAGTCTGTCCACATTATAGTCCTGTCTTTAGACTATCATCTACACATTATAGTCCTGCCTTTAGACTATCATCTACACATTATACTCCTGTCTTTAGACTATCATCTACACATTATAGTCCTGTCTTTGGACTATCATCTACACATTATAGTCCTGTCTTTAGACTATCATCTACCCATTATAGTCCTGTCTTTAGACTATCATCTACACATTATAGTCCTGTCTTTAGACTATCATCTACACATTATAGTCCTGTCTTTAGACTATCATCTACACATTATACTCCTGTCTTTAGACTATCATCTACACATTATAGTCCTGTCTTTGGGACTATCATCTACACATTATACTCCTGTCTTTAGACTATCATCTACACATTATAGTCCTGTCTTTAGACTATCATCTACACATTATACTCCTGTCTTTAGACTATCATCTACACATTATAGTCCTGTCTTTAGACTATCATCTACACATTATAGTCCGGGTCTTTAGACTATCATCTACACATTATAGTCCTGTCTTTTGACTATCATCTACACATTATAGTCCTGTATTTAGACTATCATCTACAAATGATAGTCCTGTCTTTAGACTATCATCAACACAGTATAGTCCTGTCTTTAGACTATCATCTACAAATGATAGTCCTGTCTTTAGACTATCATCTACACAGTATAGTCCTGTCTTTAGACTATCATCTACAAATGATAGTCCTGTCTTTAGACTATCATCTACACAGTATAGTCCTGTCTTTTTGACTATCTTCTACACATTATAGTCCTGTCTTTAGACTATCATCTACAAATGATAGTCCTGTCTTTCAGACTATCATCTACACAGTATAGTCCTGTCTTTGGACTATCATCTACACATTATAGTCCTGTCTTTAGACTATAATCTACACATTATAGTCCTGTCTTTAGACTATAATCTACACATTATAGTCCTGTCTTTAGACTATCATCTTCACATTATAGTCCTGTCTTTAGACTATCATCTACACATTATAGTCCTGTCTTTAGACTATCATCTACACATTATAGTCTTTAGACTATCATCTACACATTAGTCCTGTCTTTAGACTATCATCTACACATTATAGTCCTGCCTTTAGACTATCATCTACACATTATAGTCCTGTCTTTAGACTATCATCTACACATTATAGTCCTGTCTTTAGCCTATCATCTACACATTATAGTCCTGTCTTTAGACTATCATCTGCACATTATAGTCCTGTCTTTAGACTATCATCTACACATTATAGTCCTGCCTTTGGACTATCATCTACACATTATACTCCTGTCTTTGAGTACTATCATCTACACATTATAGTCCTGTCTTTAGACTATCATCTACACATTATAGTCCTGTCTTTAGACTATCATATACACATTATAGTCCTGTCTTTAGACTGTCATCTACACATTATAGTCCTGTCTTTAGACTGTCATCTACATTATAGTCCTGTCTTTAGACTATCATCTACACATTATAGTCCTGTCTTTAGACTATCATCTACACATTATAGTCTTTAGACTATCATCTACACATTAGTCCTGTCTTTGGACTATCATCTACACATTATAGTCCTGCCTTTAGACTATCATCTACACATTATAGTCCTGTCTTCAGACTATCATCTACACATTATAGTCCCGTCTTTAGCCTATCATCTACACATTATAGTCCTGTCTTTAGACTATCATCTGCACATTATAGTCCTGTCTTTGAGACTATCATCTACACATTATAGTCCTGCCTTTTAGACTATCATCTACACATTATACTCCTGTCTTTAGACTATCATCTACACATTATAGTCCTGTCTTTAGACTATCATCTACACATTATAGTCCTGTCTTTAGACTATCATATACACATTATAGTCCTGTCTTTAGACTATCATCTACACATTATAGTCCTGTCTTTAGACTATCATCTACACATTATAGTCCTGTCTTTAGACTATCATCTACACATTATAGTCTTTAGACTATAATCTACACATTATAGTCCTGTCTTTAGACTATCATCTACACATTATAGTCCTGCCTTTAGACTATCATCTACACATTATAGTCCTGTCTTTAGACTATCATCTACACATTATAGTCCTGTCTTTAGACTATCATCTACACATTATAGTCCTGTCTTTAGACTATCATCTACACATAATAGTCCTGTCTTTAGACTATCATCTACACATTATAGTCCTGTCTTTAGACTGTCATCTACACATTATAGTCCTGTCTTTAGACTGTCATCTACACATTATAGTCCTGTCTTTAGACTATCATCTACACATTAGTCCTGTCTTTAGACTATCATCTACACATTATAGTCCTGCCTTTAGACTATCATCTACACATTATAGTCCTGTCTTTAGACTACTCATCTACACATTATAGTCCTGTCTTTAGCCTATCATCTACACATTTATAGTCCTGTCTTTAGACTATCATCTACACATTATAGTCCTGTCTTTAGACTATCATCTACACATTATAGTCCTGCCTTTAGACTATCATCTACACATGATACTCCTGTCTTTAGACTATCATCTACACATTATAGTCCTGTCTTTGGACTATCATCTACACATTATAGTCCTGTCTTTAGACTATCATATACACATTATAGTCCTGTCTTTAGACTATCATCTACACATTATAGTCCTGTCTTTAGACTATCATCTACACATTATAGTCCTGTCTTTAGACTATCATCTACACATTATAGTCCTGTCTTTAGACTATCATATACACATTATAGTCCTGTCTTTGAGACTATCATGTACACATTATAGTCCTGTCTTTAGACTATCATCTACACATTATAGTCCTGTCTTTAGACTATAATCTACACATTATAGTCTTTAGACTATAATCTACACATTATAGTCTGTCTTTAGACTATCATCTACACATTATAGTCCTGCCTTTAGACTATCATCTACACATTATAGTCCTGTCTTTAGACTATCATCTACACATTATAGTCCTGTCTTTAGACTATCATCTACACATTATAGTCCTGTCTTTAGACTATCATCTACACATAATAGTCCTGTCTTTAGACTATCATCTACACATTATAGTCCTGTCTTTAGACTGTCATCTACACATTATAGTCCTGTCTTTAGACTATCATCTACACATTATAGTCCTGTCTTTAGACTATCATCTACACATTAGTCCTGTCTTTAGACTATCATCTACACATTATAGTCCTGCCTTTAGACTATCATCTACACATTATAGTCCTGTCTTTAGACTATCATCTACACATTATAGTCCTGTCTTTAGTCTATCATCTACACATTATAGTCCTGTCTTTAGACTATCATCTACACATTATAGTCATGTCTTTAGACTATCATCTACACATTATAGTCCTGCCTTTAGACTATCATCTACACATGATACTCCTGTCTTTAGACTATCATCTACACATTATAGTCCTGTCTTTAGACTATCATCTACACATTATAGTCCTGTCTTTAGACTATCATATACACATTATAGTCCTGTCTTTAGACTATCATCTACACATTATAGTCCTGTCTTTAGACTATCATCTACACATTATAGTCCTGTCTTTAGACTATCATCTACACATTATAGTCTTTAGACTATAATCTACACATTATAGTCCTGTCTTTGAACTATCATCTACACATTATAGTCCTGCCTTTAGACTATCATCTACACATTATAGTCCAGTCTTTAGACTATCATCTACACATTATAGTCCTGTCTTTAGACTATCATCTACACATTATAGTCCTGTCTTTAGACTGTCATCTACACATTATAGTCCTGTCTTTAGACTATCATCTACACATTATAGTCTTTAGACTATCATCTACACATTATAGTCCTGTCTTTAGACTATCATCTACACATTATAGTCCTGTCTTTAGACTATCATCTACACATTATAGTCCTGCCTTTAGACTATCATCTACACATTATAGTCCTGTCTTTAGACTATCATCTACCCATTATAGTCCTGTCTTTAAATAAAATAAATAAATAAATTAGTCATTTAGCATCTTATCCAGAGCGACTTACAGGAGCAATTAGGGTTAAGTGCCTTGCTCAGGGGCACATCAACAGATTTTTCACCTAGTCGGCTCGGGGATTAGAACCAGCGACCTTTCGGTTACTGCACAACGCTCTTAACCACTAAGCTACCTGTAGACTATCATCTACATTATAGTCCTGTCTTTAGACTATCATCTACCCATTATATTCCTGTCTTTAGACTATCATCTACACATTATAGTCCTGTCTTTAGACTATCATCTACACATTATAGTCCTGTCTTTTAGACTATCATCTACACATTATAGTCCTGTCTTTAGACTATCATCTACACATTATAGTCCTGTCTTTAGACTATCATCTACACATAATAGTTACAGGAAGAACGCTTCTCTCTATCTATATTCTGCCTTGGTTAACAGAGAGACAAGATGCCCTAGACGAAGAAGCTTTCTCTGAGGTAGGACAATACGACGTCCTCACAGGTCCCCGTCTCTACTCCCAATCCCACCCTCAGCTCCTCTCCTGGCTCACCTGTATAGAGGAAGACACCAAGCAATTAGTGGGCCCAGCTGTGTGCTAATTGTCTTTACACTGAGTGCCTATCCCTGAGTACCTATCCCTGAGTACCTATCCCTGAGTACCTATCCCTGAGTACCTATCCCTGAGTACCTATCCCCTGAGTACCTATCCTGAGTACCTATCCCCGAGTACCTATCCCTGAGTACCTATCCCCTGAGTACCTATCCTGAGTACCTATCCCCTGAGTACCTATCCACTGAGTACCTATCCCCTGAGTTCCTATCCCCTGAGTACCTATACCCTGAGTGCCTACCCCCTGAGTGCCTACCCCCTGAGTGCCTATCCCCTGAGTACCTATCCCCTGAGTACCTATCCCCTGAGTACCTATCCCCTGAGTACCTATCCCCTGAGTACCTATCCGTCTTCCTCCGGCTGGTCACTGAACTCTCACAATATGTATTTTTTCTCAGGAATTTAGAAATTCTTCCGTGACCCCATTTTCATATCAGGTGACCCCACATGGGGTCGCAGCCGCTAGTTTGGGAACCGCTGCCATAGTTTAAGGGTTCTCGTACAGCCGAATAACCCTTTTAGGTTCTAGATAGCACCTTTTTTTCGAAGAGTGCATGATCTAAAAAACTAAAATCTCAGACGCTGTATCAAATTGAAAACCAGGCATGGTGACGTCCCCCAAAATGTCCCACAGCCAGCCCTAATCATCCCAGGCCTTCACCTCCGCCAAATGATAATTGCACCATGAATGAGGCCAGGAAACAATGCCTAGTCCTTTTGAGGTGCATCCAGCTCAGATACAGTATCATTATAACCCTTAATTCATATCTTCCTACCAGGCCCGGGTTTGGAGGCCATTGTGACCATGTCAATCTAAATGGACTGAGCCTGTTGGTTTCCAGTGATTAAACCATTTTAATGAGGACACACTTTATTCTCTATGACGTCATAAAAGAGGAAAGACCCAGCTAGGTTCGGGTCATCTGCAGGGTGCTAAACAGGACAAGGGAAAAAGTGCTGCGGGTGTCCGAAATCGCACCCCTATTGCCCATAGGGCTCTGTTCTAAAGTAGTGCACTATACAGGGAATAGGGTGCCATTTGGGACGCAAGCAGAATGACGACTCTATCGCACAAAATGAGGGACGCCTCCAGACCGGACATGTGGTAATGTGTTAGGTCATGGAATCACCCCTACTGCCCTCACCCCCCCCCACCCCCCACCCCCATTCCCCTCTTCGTAAAGCAGTCTGACCCAGCCCCTGAGGTGTCCTCTCATGGACCGTTCCAAAATCATTCCTTGTCTGACTTCGATTTGGGCCTGAACGTTCCAGAATGGGTCCTGAAGTGAACCGACGCTGTGTTTTTAGCCACTGTCTTCTTTCCCATGCAGATAGAGGCCTCTAAGATACACCACTCGGGAGCCCTATGGGCCACAGTAAAAAGTAATGCACTACATAGGGAATAGGGTGCACTACATAGGGAATAGGGTACACTACATAGGGGAATAGGGTGCACTACATAGGGAATAGGGTACACTACATAGGGAATAGGGTACACTACATAGGGAATAGGGTACACTACATATGGAATAGGGTGCACTACATAGGGAATAGCGTACACTACATAGGGAATAGGGTGCACTACATAGGGAATAGGGTGCACTACATAGGGAATAAGGTACACTCATAGGAATAGGGTACACTACATAGGAATAGGGTACACTACATAGGGATTAGGGTGCACCACCTGTGAAGCTTGGTTCCCCTGTCTCCCCAGGTGCATTTAGACAGTCATCAACCCACACCCCCGCCAGCAATCGAGAGGGGGACCTCTAAGCTTGGTTGGCACATATCTGTCAGTAGAATGGTTTCAGGCACGTACAGATAAAGATGACTTGATACACCATCTGTGGAGCTCCTCTCCCTCCGCCTTGCTGCACTTAGACAGTCAACCCTTTCTCACTCCTCCCACACCCACTGCCAGCCAACCGCAGGTTCAGTTTGGCACGTATCTGTCAGTAGACCCGTGGTTGGTTTCAGGTTGGGCAGGAGGAAGAGCAAGGCCTTACTGTTTACACAAACCCTGCTCTCTATCCTCAGGGTGTTTTGTAATTGTGTAAATTCCGCTTCTGTGAAAAGTACGAGAGGCACAGGAGATGCCAGCTGGCACGGAGAGCTTCTTCTGTTCCACCCCACGTGTCCCTGCAGCAGCAGCTTACAGTACTCATGCTTTACCTGAGGACATCACCTTCTACGTCCCAAATGGCACCCTATTCCCTATATAGGGACTCTATCGCACACAATGAGGGACGCCTCCAGCCCGGACTTGAACCCGATCTAACATGTCTGGAGAGATCTGAAAATAGCTGTGCAGCGAAACTCCCCGTCCAACCAGACAGAGCCTGAGAGGATCTGCAGAGAAGAATGGGAGAAACTCCCCAAATACAGGTGTGCCAAGCCTGTAGCGTCATACCCAAGAAGACTCGAGACTGTAATTGCTGCCAAAGGCGCTTCAACAAAGTACTGAGTAAAGGATCTGAATACTTATGTAAATGTAATATTTCCGTTTTTTATTTTTAATACATTTGCAAAGATTTCTAAAAAAAATCTGTTTTTGCTTTGTCATTATGGGATGTTGTGTAAATTGATGAGGGGGAAAAAAACCATTTATCCATTGTAGAATAAGGCTGAACGTAACAAAATGTGGAAAAGTCAAGGGGTCTGAATACTTTCCAAGGCACTGTATCTACCTCAACTACCTTATACTGTACACGGACTGGGTACTGGTACCCCATGTATATAGCCATGTTATTACCTCGTACCCTGTACATGGACTGGGTACTGGTACCCGCGTATATAGCCATGTTATCATTACTCATTGTGTATTTATTCCTTGTGTTATCTTTCCAGTCTTCTCTCTGCATTGTGGGTAAGGGCCCGTCAGTCAGCATTTCACTGTTAGTCTACACCGGGTTGTTTACGAGCATGTGACAAATACAATTTTATTTGATTTAGCTTCTTGTCGGCATCTCAAATGGCACCTATAGGGTTCTGGTCAAGTAGTGCACTATGTAGGGAACAGGGTGCCATTTGGGATTCACACATGCTCTCATACAGTACCTGAGGACATCAGGCACCTTCTGGACAATACAGACCAGTCAGGCACCTTCTGGACAATACAGACCAGTCAGGCACCTTCTGGACAATACAGACCAGCCAGGCACCTTCTGGACAATACAGACCAGTCAGGCACCTTCTGGACAATACAGACCAGTCAGGCACCTCAATACAGACCAGTCAGGCACCTTCTGGACAATACAGACCAGCCAGGCACCTTCTGGACAATACAGACCAGTCAGGCACCTTCTGGACAATACAGACCAGTCAGGCACCTCAATACAGACCAGTCAGGCACCTTCTGGACAATACAGACCAAGTCAGGCACCTTCTGGACAATACAGACCAGTCAGGCACCTTCTGGACAATACAGACCAGCCAGGCACCTTCTGGACAATACAGACCAGCCATCTATCTATCACTTAGGAAAGGAAGGAGTTCCTAGCCTGCTTTGAAATACTTCTTTTCTATTCGTTCCCAGAATCTTTCAATAGCTGTGAAGTGTTTTATTTATAAAAGGTGACTAATGCAGGTAGAAAAGGAAGTTTGGTTTCATTCAGTCCTGAAGCATGTTCTTCCTGCTGCTGAGTTACGGTACGCTTCTTCTGTAAGGGAGGTTTTCACAGTCTTGTTAACATTGCCATCTGGTGGCAAGCTTCATGATAGTACCAGTCTGTTCTAGCCTCATGATGGTACCAGTCTGTTCTAGCCTCATGATGGTACCAGTCTGTTCTAGCCTTCTATACTAGCCTCATGATGGTACCAGTCTGTTCTAGCCTTCTATACTAGCCTCATGATGGTACCAGTCTGTTCTAGCCTTCTATACTAGCCTCATGATGGTACCAGTCTGTTCTAGCCTTCATGATGGTACCAGTCTGTTCTAGCCTCATGATGGTACCAGTCTGTTCTAGCCTCATGATGGTACCAGTCTGTTCTAGCCTTCTATACTAGCCTCATGATGGTACCAGTCTGTTCTAGCCTTCTATACTAGCCTCATGATGGTACCAGTCTGTTTCTAGCCTTCTATACTAGCCTCAAGGATGGTACCAGTCTGTTCTAGCCTTCTATACTAGCCTCCATGATGGTACCAGTCTGTTCTAGCCTCATGATGGTACCAGTCTGTTCTAGCCTCATGATGGTACCAGTCTGTTCTAGCCTTCTATACTAGCCTCATGGATGGTACCAGTCTGTTCTAGCCTCATGATGGTACCAGTCTGTTCTAGCCTCATGATGGTACCAGTCTGTTCTAGCCTCATGATGGGTACCAGTCTGTTCTAGCCTTATGATGGTACCAGTCTGTTCTAGCCTCATGATGGTACCAGTCTGTTCTAGCCTTCTATAATAGCCTCATGATGGTACCAGTCTGTTCCTAGCCTTCTATACTAGCCTCATGATGGTACCAGTCTGTTCTAGCCTCATGATGGTACCAGTCTGTTCTAGCCTTCTATACTAGCCTCATGATGGTACCAGTCTGTTCTAGCCTCATGATGGTACCAGTCTGTTCTAGCCTTCTATACTAGCCTCATGATGGACCAGTCTGTTTCTAGCCTCATGATGGTACCAGTCTGTTCTAGCCTTCTATACTAGCCTCATGATGGTACCAGTCTGTTCTAGCCTTCTATACTAGCCTCATGATGGTACCAGTCTGTTATGAGCCTCATGATGGTACCAGTCTGTTCTAGCCTTCTATACTAGCCTCATGATGGTACCAGTCTGTTCTAGCCTCCATGATGGTACCAGTCTGTTCTAGCCTTATGATGGTACCAGTCTGTTCTCAGCCTTCTATACTAGGCTCATGATGGTACCAGTCTGTTCTCAGCCTTCTATACTAGCCTCATGATGGTACCAGTCTGTTATATCCTTCTATACTAGCCTCATGATGGTACCAGTCTGTTCTAGCCTTCTATACTAGCCTCATGATGGTACCAGTCTGTTCTAGCCTTCTATATAGCCTCATGATGGTACCAGTCTGTTCTAGCCTCTATGATGGTACCAGTCTGTTCTAGCCCTTCTATACTAGCCTCAGATGGTACCAGTCTGTTCTAGCCTTCTATACTAGCCCTCATGATGGTACCAGTCTGTTCTAGCCTCATGATGGTACCAGTCTGTTATAGCCTCATGATGGTACCAGTCTGTTCTAGCCTTCTATACTAGCCTCTCATGATGGTACCAGTCTGTTCTAGCCTTCTATACTAGCCTCATGATGGTACCAGTCTGTTCTAGCCTTATGATGGTACCAGTCTGTTCTAGCCTTCTATACTAGCCTCATGATGGTACCAGTCTGTTCTAGCCTTCTATACTAGCCTCATGATGGTACCAGTCTGTTCTAGCCTCATGATGGTACCAGTCTGTTATAGCCTCATGATGGTACCAGTCTGTTCTAGCCTCATGATGGTACCAGTCTGTTCTAGCCTCATGATGGTACCAGTCTGTTCTAGCCTCATGAAGGTACCAGTCTGTTCTAGCCTCATGATGGTACCAGTCTGTTCTAGCATTCTATAATAGCCTCATGATGGTACCAGTCTGTTCTAGCCTTCTATACTAGCCTCATGATGGTACCAGTCTGTTCTAGCCTTCTATACTAGCCTCATGATGGTACCAGTCTGTTCTAGCCTTCTATACTAGCCTCATGATGGTACCAGTCTGTTTCTAGCCTCATGATGGTACCAGTCTGTTCTAGCATTCTATACTAGCCTCATGATGGTACCAGTCTGTTCTAGCCTCATGCTGGTACCAGTCTGTTCTAGCCTCATGATGGTACCAGTCTGTTTCTGGCCTTCTATACTAGCCTTATGATGGTATCAGTCTGTTCTAGCATTCTACTAGCCTCATGATGGTACCAGTCTGTTCTAGCCTTCTATACTAGCCTCATGATGGTACCAGTCTGTTCTAGCCTTCTATACTAGCCTCATGATGGTCCAGTCTGTTCTAGCCTTCTATACTAGCCTCATGATGGTACCAGTCTGTTCTAGCCTTCTATACTAGCCTCATGATGGTACCAGTCTGTTCTAGCCTTCTATACTAGCCTCATGATGGTACCAGTCTGTTCTAGCCTCATGATGGTACCAGTCTGTTCTAGCCTTCTATACTAGCCTCATGATGGTACCAGTCTGTTCTAGCCCTCATGATGGTACCAGTCTGTTCTAGCCTTCTATACTAGCCTCATGATGGTACCAGTCTGTTCTAGCCTCATGATGGTACCAGTCTGTTCCTAGCCTCATGATGGTACCAGTCTGTTCTAGCCTCATGATGGTACCAGTCTGTTCTAGCATTCTATACTAGCCTCATGATGGTACCAGTCTGTTCTAGCCTCATGATGGTACCAGTCTGTTCTAGCCTCATGATAGTACCAGTCTGTTCTAGCCTTCTATACTAGCCTCATGATGGTACCAGTCTGTTCTAGCCTCATGATGGTACCAGTCTGTTCCTTAGCCTCATGATGGTACCAGTCTGTTCTAGCCTCATGATGGTACCAGTCTGTTCTAGCATTCTATACTAGCCTCATGATGGTACCAGTCTGTTCTAGCCTCATGCTGGTACCAGTCTGTTCTAGCCTCCATGATGGTACCAGTCTGTTCTAGCCTCTCTATTAGCCTTTTCCTTTATGATGGTACCAGTCTGTTCTAGCCTTCTATACTAGCCTCATGATGGTACCAGTCTGTTTCTGCCTTCTATACTAGCCTCATGATGGTACCAGTCTGTTCTAGCCTTCTATACTAGCCTCATGATGGTACCAGTCTGTTCTAGCCTTCTATCTAGCCTCATGATGGTACCAGTCTGTTCTAGCCTTCTATACTAGCCCCATGATGGTACCAGTCTGTTCTAGCCTTCTATACTAGCCTCATGATGGTACCAGTCTGTTCTAGCCTCATGATGGTACCAGTCTGTTCTAGCCTCATGATGGTACCAGTCTGTTCTAGCCTTCTACACTAGCCTCATGATGGTACCAGTCTGTTCTAGCCTCATGATGGTACCAGTCTGTTTCTAGCCTTCTATACTAGCCTCATGATGGTACCAGTCTGTTCTAGCCTCATGATGGTACCAGTCTGTTCTAGCCTTCTACACTAGCCTCATGATGGTACCAGTCTGTTCTAGCCTCATGATGGTACCAGTCTGTTCTAGCCTTCTATACTAGCCTCATGATGGTACCAGTCTGTTCTAGCCTTCTATAATAGCCTCATGATGGTACCAGTCTGTTCTAGCCCTTATGATGGTACCAGTCTGTTCTAGCCTCATGATGGTACCAGTCTATTCTAGCCTTCTATACTAGCCTCATGATGGTACCAGTCTGTTCTAGCCTTCTATACTAGCCTCATGATGGTACCAGTCTATTCTAGCCTTCTATACTAGCCTCATGATGGTACCAGTCTGTTCTAGCCTTCTATACTAGCCTCATGATGGTACCAGTCTGTTCTAGCCTTATGATGGTACCAGTCTGTTCTAGCCTTCTATACTAGCCTCATGATGGTACCAGTCTGTTTCTAGCCTCATGATGGTACCAGTCTGTTCTAGCCTCATGATGGTACCAGTCTGTTCTAGCCTTCTATAATAGCCTTATGATGGTACCAGTCTGTTCTAGCCTTCTATAATAGCCTTATGATGGTACCAGTCTGTTCTAGCATTCTATAATAGCCTTATGATGGTACCAGTCTGTTCTAGTCTTCTATACTAGCCTCATGATGGTACCAGTCTGTTCTAGCCTTCTATACTAGCCTCATGATGGTACCAGTCTGTTCTAGCCTTCTATACTAGCCTCATGATGGTACCAGTCTGTTCTAGCCTTCTATCTAGCCTCATGATGGTACCAGTCTGTTCTAGCCTTCTATACTAGCCTCATGATGGTACCAGTCTGTTCTAGCCTTCTATAATAGCCTCATGATGGTACCAGTCTGTTCTAGCATTCTATACTAGCCTCATGATGGTACCAGTCTGTTCTAGTCTTCTATACTAGCCTCATGATAGGTACCAGTCTGTTTCTAGCCTTCTATACTAGCCTCATGATGGTACCAGTCTGTTTCTAGCCTTCTATACTAGCCTCATGATGGTACCAGTCTGTTCTAGCCTTCTATACTAGCCTCATGATGGTACCAGTCTGTTCTAGCCTCATGATGGTACCAGTCTGTTCTAGCCTCATGATGGTACCAGTCTGTTTCTAGCCTTCTATACTAGCCTCATGATGGTACCAGTCTGTTTCTAGCCTCATGATGGTACCAGTCTGTTCTAGCCTCATGATGGTACCAGTCTGTTCTAGCCTCATGATGGTACCAGTCTGTTCTAGCATTCTATACTAGCCTCATGATGGTACCAGTCTGTTCTAGCCTCATGCTGGTACCAGTCTGTTCTAGCCTCATGATGGTACAGCCAGTCTGTTCTAGCCTTCTATACTAGCCTATGATGGTACCAGTCTGTTCTAGCATTCTATACTAGCCTCATGATGGTACCAGTCTGTTCTAGCCTTCTTATACTAGCTCCTCATGATGGTACCAGTCTGTTCTAGCCTTCTATACTAGCCTCATGATGGTACCAGTCTGTTCTAGCCTTCTATACTAGCCTCATGATGGTACCAGTCTGTTCTAGCCTTCTATACTAGCCTCATGATGGTACCAGTCTGTTATAGCCTTCTATACTAGCCTCATGATGGTACCAGTCTGTTCTAGCCTTCTATACTAGCCTTCATGATGGTACCAGTCTGTTCTAGCCTCATGATGGTACCAGTCTGTTCTAGCCTTCTATACTAGCCTCATGATGGTACCAGTCTGTTCTAGCCTCATGATGGTACCAGTCTGTTCTAGCCTTCTATACTAGCCTCATGATGGTACCAGTCTGTTTCTAGCCCTCATGATGGTACCAGTCTGTTCTAGCCTTCTACACTAGCCTCATGATGGTACCAGTCTGTTCTAGCCTCATGATGGTACCAGTCTGTTCTAGCCTTCTATACTAGCCTCATGATGGTACCAGAATCTGTTCTAGCCTTCTATAATAGCCTCATGATGGTACCAGTCTGTTCTAGCCTTATGATGGTACCAGTCTGTTCACAGCCTCATGATGGTACCAGTCTATTCTAGCCCTTCTATACTAGCCTCATGATGGTACCAGTCTGTATCTAGCCTTCTATACTAGCCTCATGATTACCGTCTATTCATCAGCCTTCTATACTACCTCATGATGGTACCAGTCTGTTCTGCAACCTTCTATACTCAGCCACATGATGGTACCAGTCTGTTCCTAGCCTTATGATGGTACCAGTCTGTTCTAGCCTTCTATATCTAGCCTCATGATGGTACCAGTCTGTTCTAGCCTCATGGATGGTACCAGTCTGTTTCTAGCCTCATGATGGTACCAGTCTGTTCTAGCCTTCTATAATAGCCTTATGATGGTACCAGTCTGTTCTAGCCTTCTATAATAGCCTTATGTGGTACCAGTCTGTTTCTAGCATTCTATAATAGCCTTATGATGGTACCAGTCTGTTCTAGTCTTCTATACTAGCCTCATGATGGTACCAGTCTGTTCTAGCCTTCTATACTAGCCTCAATGATGGTACCAGTCTGTTCTAGCCTTCTATACTAGCCTTATGATAGTACCAGGGGTCTGTTCTAGCCTTCTATACTAGCCTCATGATGTACCAGTCTGTTCTCTACCTTCTATACTAGCCTCATGATAGTACCAGTCTGTTCCAGCCTATTATAATAGCCTCATGATGGTACCAGTCTGTTCTAGCATTCTATACTAGCCTCATGATGGTACCAGTCTGTTTCTAGTTCTATCTAGCCTCATGATGGTACCAGTCTGTTCTACCTTCTATACGATAGCCTCATGATGGTACCAGTCTGTTCTAGCCTTCTATACTAGGCCTCATGATGGTACCAGTCTGTTACTACCTTCTATACTAGCCTCATGATGGTACCAGTCTGTTTCTAGTCTTCTATACTAGCCTCATGATGGTACCAGTCCGTTCTAGCCCTTCTATACTAGCCTCATGATGGTAGCCAGTCTGTTCTCCCAGCCTTCTATAAACAGCCTCTTGATGGTACCAGTCTGTTCTAGCCTTCTATACTAGCCTCCTGATGGTACCAGTCTGTTCTAGCCTCATGATGGTACCAGTCTGTTTCTAGCCTTCTATACTAGCCTCATGATGGTACCAGTCTGTTTCCTAGCATTCTATAATAGCCTCATGATGGTACCAAGTCTGTTCTGGCCTCTGATTACCAGTCTGTTCTAGCCTTCTATACTAGCCTTTACAGATGGTACCAGTCTGTTTTCTAGCCTTATGATGGTACCAGTCTGTTCTGCCTTCTATACTAGCCTCATGATGGTACCAGTCTGTACTACCTCATGATGGTACCAGTCTGTTCTAGCATTCTATACTAGCCTCATGATGGTACCAGTCTGTTCTAGCATTCTATACTAGCCTCATGATGGTACCAGTCTGTTCTAGCATTCTACTAGCCTCATGATGGTACCAGTCTGTTCTAGCCTTATGATGGTACCAGTCTGTTCTAGCCTCATGATGGTACCAGTCTGTTCTAGCATTCTATACTAGCCTCATGATGGTACCAGTCTGTTACTAGCCTTATGATGGTACCAATCTGTTCTAGCCTTATGATGGTACCATTCTGTTCAGCCTCATGATGGTACCATTCTGTTCTAGCCTCATGATGGTAACAGTCTGTTTCTAGCCTCATGATGGTACCAGTCTGTTCTAGCCTTTAGATGGTACCAGTCTGTTCTGGCTCTTATGATGGTACCAAGTCTGTTCTAGCCTCATGATGGTACCATTCTGTTCTAGCATTCTATACTAGCCTCATGATGGTACCAATCTGTTTCTAAGCCTTATGATGGTACCAGTCTGTTCCATAGCCTCGATGATGGTACCAGTCTGTTCTAGCATTCTATACTAGCCTCACGATGGTACCAGTCTGTTTCTAGCCTTATGATGGTACCAGTCTGTTCTAGCATTCTATACTAGCCTCATGATGGTACCAATCTGTTCTAGCCTCTTGATGGTACCAGTCTGTTCTAGCCTTCTATACTACCCTCATGATGGTACCAGTCTGTTTCTAGCCTTCTATAATAGCCTTATGATGGTACCAGTCTGTTCTAGCCTTATGATGGTACCAGTCTGTTCTAGCCTCATGATGGTACCAGTCTGTTCTAGCCTTCTATAGATAGCCTTATGATGGTACCAGTCTGTTCTAGCCTTATTATGGTACCAGTCTGTTCTAGCCTTATGATGGTACCGGTCTGTTCTAGCCTTATGATAGTACCAGTCTGTTCTAGCCTCATGATGATTACCAGTCTGTTCTAGCCTCATGATGGTACCAGTCTGCTTCTAGCCTCATGATGGTACCGGTCTGTTTCTAGCCTATTATGATGGTACCAGTCTGTTCTAGCCTCATGATGGTACCAGTCTGTTACTATCCTTCTATACTAGCCTCATGATGGTACCAGTCTGTTCTAGCCTTCTATACTAGCCTCATGATGGTACCAGTCTGTTCTAGCCTTCTATACTAGCCTCATGGATGGTACCAGTCTGTTCTAGCCTTATGATGGTACCAGTCTGTTCTAGCCTTATGATGGTATCAGTCTGTTCTAGCCTTCTATACTAGCCTTATGATGGTACCAGTCTGTTCTAGCATTTCTATACTAGCCTCATGATGGTACCAGTCTGTTCTAGCCTTCTATACTAGCCTCATGATGGTACCAGTCTGTTCTAGCCTTCTATACTAGCCTCAAGGATGGTACCAGTCTGTTCTAGCCTTCTATATAGCCTCATGATGGAATTAATCCAGTCTGTTCTACCTTCTATATCTAGCCTCATGATTCCAGTCTGTTTCTCAGCCTTCTATACTAGCCTCATGATGGTACCAGTCTGTTCTAGCCTTCTATACTAGCCTCATGATGGTACCAGTCTGTTCTAGCCTCATGATGGTACCAGTCTGTTCTAGCCTTCTACACTAGCCTCATGATGGTACCAGTCTGTTCTAGCCTCATGATGGTACCAGTCTGTTCTAGCCTTCTATACTAGCCTCATGATGGTACCAGTCTGTTCTAGCCTCATGATGGTACCAGTCTGTTCTAGCCCTTCTACACTAGCCTCATGATTTTACCAGTCTGTTCTAGCCTCATGATGGTACCAGTCTGTTCTACCCTATACTAGCCTCATGATGGTACCAGTCTGTTCTAGCCTTCTATACTAGCCTCATGATGGTACCAGTCTGTTTCTAGCCTCTTGATGGTACCAGTCTGTTCTAGCCTCATGATGGTACCAATTGTTCTAGCCTTCTATACTAGCCTCATGATGGTACCAGTCTGTTCTTAGCCTTCTATACTAGCTCTCATGATGGTACCAGTCTATTCTGGCCCTTCTATACTAGCCTCATGATGGTACCAGTCTGTTCTAGCCTTCTATACTAGCCTCATGATGGTACCAGTCTGTTCTAGCCTTATGATGGTACCAGTCTGTTCTAGCCTTCTATACTAGCCTCATGATGGTACCAGTCTGTTCTAGCCTCATGATGGTACCAGTCTGTTCTCAGCCTCATGATGGTACCAGTCTGTTCTAGCCTTCTATAATAGCCTTATGATGGTACCAGTCTGTTTCTAGCCTTTATAATAGCCTTATGATGGTACCCGTCTGTTCTAGCATTTTCTGTTCTATACTAGCCTTATGATGGTACCAGTCTGTTCTAGTCTTCTATACTAGCCTCATGATGGTACCAGTCTGTTCTAGCCTTCTATACTAGCCTCATGATGGTACCAGTCTGTTCTAGCCTTCTATACTAGCCTTATGATGGTACCAGTCTGTTCTAGCCTTCTATACTAGCCTCATGATGGTACCAGTCTGTTCTAGCCTTCTATAATAGCCTCCTGATGGTACCAGTCTGTTCTAGCCTTCTATAATAGCCTCATGATGGTACCAGTCTGTTCTAGCATTCTATACTAGCCTCATGATGGTACCAGTCTGTTCTAGTCTTCTATACTAGCCTCATGATGGTACCAGTCTGTTCTGTCTATACTAGCCTCATGATGGTACCAGTCTGTTCTAGCCTTCTATACTAGCCTCATGATGGTACCAGTCTGTTTCTAGCCTTCTATACTAGCCTCCCATGATGGTACCAGTCTGTTCTAGTCTTCTATACTAGCCTCATGATGGTACCAGTCTGTTCTAGCCTTCTATACTAGCCTCATGATGGTACCAGTCTGTTTTCTAGCCTTCCTTACTAGCCCTCATGATGGTACCAGTCTGTTTCTAGCCTTCTATACTAGCCTCATGATGGTACCAGGTCTGTTCTAGCCTCATGATGGTACCAGTCTGTTCTAGCCTTCTATACTAGCCTCATGATGGTACCAGTCTGTTCCTAGCATTCTATAATAGCCTCATGATGGTACCAGTCTGTTTCTAGCCTCATGATGGTACCAGTCTGTTCTAGCCTTCTATACTAGCCTTATGATGGTACCAGTCTGTTCTAGGCCTTATGATGGTACCAGTCTGTTCTAGCCTTCTATACTAGCCTCATGATGGTACCAGTCTGTTCCTAGCCTCATGATGGTACCAGTCTGTTCTAGCATTCTATACTAGCCTCTGATGGTACCAGTCTGTTCTAGCATTCTATACTAGCCTCATGATGGTACCAGTCTGTTCTAGCATTCTATACTAGCCTCATGATGGTACCAGTCCTGTTCTAGCCTTATGATGGTACCAGTCTGTTTCTAGCCTCAAGGATGGTACCAGTCTGTTCTAGCATTCTATACTAGCCTCATGATGGTACCAGTCTGTTCTAGCCTTGGAAGGTACCAGTCTGTTCCTAGCCTTATGATGGTACCAGTCTGTTTCGCCTCTGATGGTGACCAGTCTGTTCTTAGCCTTCATGATGGTAACAGTCTGTTCTAGCTCATGATGGTACCAGTCTGTTCTAGCCTTATGATGGTACCAGTCTGTTCCTAGCCTTATGATGGTACCAGTCTGTTCTAGCCTCATGATGGTACCAGTCTGTTTCCTAGCATTCTATCTAGCCTTATGATGGTACCAGTCTGTTCTAGCCTTAGATGTACCAGTCTGTTCTAGCCTCATGATGGTACCAGTCTGTTCTAGCATTCTATACTAGCCTCAAGATGGTACCAGTCTGTTTCTAGCCTTATGATGTACCAGTCTGTTCTAGCATTCTATACCAGCCTCATGCGATGGTACCAGTCTGTTCTACCTTCTGCCTAGATGGTACCAGTCTGTCTAGCCTTCTATACTAGCCTCATGATGGTACCAGTCTGTTCTAGCCTTCTGTCAATAGCCTTATGATGGTACCAGTCTGTTTCTAGCCTTGATGGTACCAGTCTGTTTCTAGCCTCATGATGGTACCAGTCTGTTCTAGCCTTCTATAATAGCCTCATGATGGTACCAGTCTGTTCTAGCCTTATTTGGTCCAGTCTGTTTCTAGCCTTAATGATGGTACCAGTCTGTTCTAGCCTTATGATAGTACCAGTCTGTTCTAGCTCACGATGGTACCAGTCTGTTCTAGCCTCATGATGGTACCAGTCTGTTCTAGCCTCATGATGGTACCAGTCTGTTCTAGCCTTATGATGGTACCAGTCTGTTCTAGCCTCATGATGGTACCAGTCTGTTCTATCCTTCTATACTAGCCTCATGATGGTACCAGTCTGTTCTAGCCTTCTATACTAGCTCATGATGGTACCAGTCTGTTCTAGCCTTCTATACTAGCCTCATGATGGTACCAGTCTGTTTCTAGCCTTATGATGGTACCAGTCTGTTCTAGCCTTATGATGGTACCAGTCTGTTCTAGCCTCATGATGGTACCAGTCTGTTCTAGCCTCAAGATGGTACCAGTCTGTTCTAGCCTCATGATGGTACCAGTCTGTTCTAGCCTTCTATACTAGCCTCATGTGTACCAGTCTATTCTAGCCTTCTATACTAGCCTCATGATGGTACCAGTCTGTTCTAGCCTTCTATACTAGCCTCATGATGTTACCAGTCTGTTCTAGCCTTCTATACTAGCTTCCTCATGATGGTACCAGTCTGTTCTAGCCTCATGATGGTACCAGTCTGTTCTAGCCTTCTACCTACTAGCCTCATGATGGTACCAGTCTGTTCTAGCCTTCTATACTAGCCTCATGATGGTACCAGTCTGTTCTAGCATTCTATAATAGCCTCATGATGGTACCAGTCTGTTCTAGCCTCATGATGGTACCAGTCTGTTCTAGCCTCATGATGGTATCCAGTCTGTTCTAGCCTTATGATGGTACCAGTCTGTTCTAGCCTTCTATACTAGCCTCAAGGATGGTACCAGTCTGTTCCTAGCCTTCTATACTTGCCTCAAGATGGTACTAGTCTGTTCTAGCCTTCTATACTAGCCCTGGTGATGTGGTACCAGTCTGTTCTAGCCTTCATCACTAGCCTCATGATGGTACCAGTCTGTTCTAGCCTTCTATACTAGCCTCATGATAGTCACCAGTCTGTTCTAGCCTTCTATACTAGCCTCATGATGGTACTAGTCTGTTCTAGCCTTCTATACTAGCCTCAAGGATGAATGTACCAATCTGTTCTAGCCTTCTCTAGCCTCATGATGGTACCGGTCTGTTCTTCTATACTAGCCTCATGATGGTACCAGTCTATTCTAGCCTTATGGATGGTACCAGTCTGTTCTATCATTCTATAATAGCCTCAATGATGGTACCAGTCTGTTTCTAGCCTTAAGTGATGGTACCAGCGAGAAATCAAAGAAATGCAATTGACAGTTCCTTACAAGAAAACTCAATGGCATCCATCTAGTTTCCCATCTCCACTGTATTAGGGACAATAACATCTGGACAGCCATAGCTTCAACCTAATCACACTGTAGAGACAATAACATCTGGACACCAGAATCCAACCACATCACACTGTATTAGGGACAATAACGATCTGACAGCCATAATCAACCATCAACACTGTATTAGGAACAATAACATCTGAACAGCCATAGTCAACCATCACACTGTATTAGGACAATAACATCTGGACAGCCATAGTCAACCATCACACTGTAGTAGGGACAATAACATCTGGACAGCCATAGTCAACCATATCACGCACTGTAGTAGGGACAATAACATCTGAACAGCCATAATCAACCATCACACTGTATTAGGGGACAATAACATCTGAACAGCCATAGTCAACCACTTTCGCACTTGTAGTAGGGACAATAACATCTGGACAGCCATAGTCAACCATCACACTGGCTATTGGACAACATCTGGACAGCCATAGTCCAACCATCACACTGTTTGGGATAATAACATCTGGACAGCCATAGTCAACCATCACACTGTAGTAGAGACAATAACATCTGGACGGCCATAGTCAACCATCACACTGTATTAGGGCTACAACATCTGAACAGCCAGTCAACCATCACACTGTATTAGGGACAATAACATCTGGACAGCCATAGTCAACCCATCACACGTATTAGGGACAATAATCATCTGGACAGCCATAGTCAACCATCACACTGTATTAGGGACAATAACATCTGGAACAGCCATAGTCAACCATCACACTGTATTAGGGACAAAACATCTGACAAATATACCAACCACAGCCGGCAATGCATAATAAACACAAGAAATATGGTCAACCATCACACTGTATTAGGGACAATAACATCTGGACAACCTATAGTCAACCAGAATCACACTGTAGTAGGGACAATAACATCTGGACAGCCATGGTCCAACCCATCTGTATTAGGGACAATAACATCTGGACAGCCATAGTCAACCACTCACACTGTTGGAGGACAATAATCTGGACAGCCATAGTCAACCATCCACATACCAATAGAGACAATAACATCCCACGAACAGCACAACCATGTCAACTATCCATGAAAAATGTATGGCACTCACTAACTGTAAGTCGTGAATACCTTAGAGCATCTTAACAAATGACTAAAAATGTAAATTGGATCACTAAAATACACCTTAGGCCTTTTTGTGCCTACAGTTTAGCATGGCTTGCACACCAGGGTTGTGGGGTTCGTTTCCCACGGGGGGCCAGTATTAAAAATGTATGCACTAACTGTAAAAGTCGCTCTGGATAAGAGCGTCTGGCTCAAATGAACTAAAAAATGTTTAAAAATAAATAAAAATCAAGCAGGGTCCCAAAAAGAAAATGGAGTCCGTATTGTGACACACTACTACACAAATACAGTATCTCGTGAGTAGGCATTTGTTATGAAAATAAACCAGAGTTGACTAAAGACTAAAGTCAAGGTTGTCTGTCTTTTTCTAGTGCCCAAGTTAGCCAATACTAGTTTGCTTTGAACAGGGTTCTCTTTCTTTTTGCACTCTGAAACCAATTTCTTCTATAGTATTTATTTTTATTTATTACATTTTACAACACATTTCACAATTAAGACAGAACTAATTTTAACAGGACCATGAGAGCGAGACATGAATTTTTACAGCATGCGAAAAAATTATAATCATGAAGATATGTTAAATATATATATATATATATCCTTGTATAGTTTAAACATGACATATTTAGTTTTCTTTTCATATAAACACATAAAATCTGTTCCAACCCAGGATGTAATTTGCAATATCTGACTGTTCAGGTTCAGTCATCTCATTTCCAAAGGACATCATTCCTACACCGTATATTTATAAAGACATGAACATAATCCACACACACACACGTAACTCATTTTTCAGAGAACACAGAACACATCAGGAGAGTAGAAAATTATTTCAGTAAACTCTGCATATCCATCATTGGATATTCTGTCTGATGGGATGTCCCCTGGCACCGAATACAGTGCACTACTTTTGACCAAAGCAATATGGGCCCTTTTGTGTATAAGGTGCCTCTACTTAGTGAATAGGGGTGCCATTTTTGGGCTCTCACGTACTCCAAAACTGCTGAACGTAAAGAGTCACTTCACTTCAATAAGCGACTACAAAAAACACTCACAACCCAAATCAATCAAGACAGTACACTACACTGTCGGGGGTACAAGTGCCAGCTAGGGACAAAATACCTTTCAGATGGGGTGACAGACTCTCACACTGGGATGAAATAAATATCGGATCCACTCCAGCTATGCAACTCAAAAGGAGGAAAGATGGAACGTCTTTTAGTCCCTAAAGAATGTAGGAAAGTACTGTGTGTGTGTCTGATCAGATCAGATCAGAATGTAGGGATGTACTGGTGTGTCAGATGAGATGAGATCAGATCGATCAGAGATGTAGGGACGGTCCTGGTGTCGGTCAGATCAGGGAATGTAGGGACTTACTGGTGTGTGTGCAGATCAGAATGTAGGACGTACTGGTGTGTGTGTGAGATCAGAATGCTTAGGAACGTGCTGGTGTGTGTGAGTATCAGAA
>NW_025534611.1:92500-174656 GCF_020615455.1 Coregonus clupeaformis | reverse complement strand
ATCAAATACTTGTTCTCCCTCCCGAGTGGCGTAGTGGTTCAAGGCACTGCATCGCAGTGCTAGCTGTGCCACTAGAGATCCTGGTTTGAGTCCAGGCTCTGTCGCCACCGGGAGAACCATGTGCGGCGCACAATTTGTCCAAGGTAGGGAAGGGTTTGGCCGGCAGCGATGTGGGTTCGTTTCCCACGGGGGGCCAGTAAAAAAAACATGTATGCAGTCACTCTGGATAAGAGCATCTGAAAATTGACTAAAAATAAGATGAGAGCACCCTTCCCGGATGGAGTCCGTCACTCCTCAGCAGGCCAGGATTGGTCCTGTTTGTGGGTGAGTCCCAAAAAGAGGGCCAAGTTATCTACAAATTCTACCTTTTGGGAGGAACAGAAAACAGTTTTCAACCAGCGATTGAGTTGTGAGACTCTGCTGTAGATCTCATCACTCCCACTAACTGGGAGGAGGCCAGAGACAATTACTCGATGCCAACACATCTTCCTAGCTAATTTACACGCTGAAGCTATGTTGCTCTTGGTGACCTCTGACTGTTTCATCCAAACATCGTTGGTGCCGACGTGGATAACAATATCCCTATACTCTCTACACTCGCCAGTTTTAGCCTCAGCCAGCACCATCTTCAGATGAGCCTTTACGTTCGGTAGCCCTGCCCCCTGGTAAACAGTGTATGATCACTGGATGATTCTTTTTAAGTCTAATATTGCAGGTAATGAAATCGCCAATGACTAGGGTTTTCAATTTGTCAGAGCTAATGGTGGGAGGCTTCGGCGGCTCAGACCCCGAACGGGTGGAGAAGAGACCTGAGAAGGCTCTGCCTCTGACCCCGACTCGTTGCTTAATGGGGAGAACCGGACGAAAGTTTCTGTCGGCTGAATGAGCCGACGGAATCATGATGTTACCTCTGTTGATGGGTCTGATCATGATGTTACCTCTGTTGATGGGTCTGATCATGATGTTACCTCTGTTGATGGATCATGATGTTACCTCTGTTGATGGATCATGATGTTACCTCTGTTGATGGGTCTGATCATGATGTTACCTCTGTTGATGGGTCTGATCATGATGTTACCTCTGTTGATGGGTCTGATCATGATGTTACCTCTGTTGATGGATCATGATGTTACCTCTGTTGATAGGTCTGATCATGATGTTACCTCTGTTGATGGGTCTGATCATCGAGTAATTGAGTAATTGTCTCTGGCCCCCTCCCAGTTAGGGGAAGTGACGAGCTCTACAGCAGAGTCTCAGCACTCAATCGCTGGTTGAAAACTGTTTTCTGCCCCTCCCAAAAGATAACATTTGTGGATAATTGGCCCTCTTTCTGGGACTCACCCACAAACAGGACCAAGCCTGACCTGCTGAGGAGTGACGGACTCCATCCTAGCTGGAGGGTGCTCTCCCTTATCTACCAACATAGATAGGGCTCTAACTCCTCTAGCCCCACAGTGAAATAGGGTGCAGGCCAGGCAGCAGGCTGTTAGCCAACCTGCCAGCTTAGTGGAGTCTGCCAATAGCATAGTCAGGTGTAGTCAGCTCAGCCATACCCATTGAGACTGTGTCTGTGCCTCGACCTAGGTTGGGCAAAACTAAACATGGCGGTGTTCACCCTAGCAATCTTATTAGGATAAAGACCTCCTCCATTCCTGCCATTATTGAAAGAGATCGTGATACCTCACATCTCAAAAATAGGGTTACTTAATGTTAGATCCCTCACTTCAAAGGCAGTCATAGTCAATGAACTAATCACTGATCATAATCTTGATGTGATTGGCCTGACTGAAACATGGCTTAAGCCTGATGAATTTGCTGTGTTAAATGAGGCCTCACCTCCTGGTTACACTAGTGACCATATTCCCCGTGCATCCCGAAGGGCAGGTGTTGCTAACATTTACGATAGCAAATTTCAATTTACAAAAAAAAAAATGGCGTTTTCATCTTTTGAGCTTCTAGTCATGAAATCTATGCAGCCTACTCAATCACTTTTATAGCTACTGTTTACAGGCCTCCTGGGCCATATACAGCGTTCCTCTCTGAGTTTCCTGAATTCCTATCAGACCTTGTAGTCATAGCAGATCATATTCTAATTTTTGGTGATTTTAATATTCACATGGAGAAGTCCACAGACCCACTCCAAAAGTCTTTCGGAGCCATCATCGACTCAGTGGGTTTTGTCCAACATGTCTCTGGACCTACTCACTGCCACAGTCATACTCTGGACCTAGTTTTGTCCCATGGAATAAATGTTGTAGATCTTAATGTTTTTCCACAAAATCCTGGACTATCGGACCACCATTTTATTACGTTTGCAATCGCAACAAATAATCTGCTCAGACCCCAACCAAGGAGCATCAAAAGTCGTGCTATAAATTCTCAGACAACACAAAAATTCCTTGATGCCCTTCCAGACTCCTTCTGCCTACCCAAGGATGTCAGAGGACAAAAATCAGTTAACCACTTAACTGAGGAACTCAATTTAACCTTGCGCAATACCCTAGATGCAGTTGCACCCCTAAAAACGAAAAACATTTGTCATAAGAAACTAGCTCCCTGGTATACAGAAAATACCCGAGCTTTGAAGCAAGCTTCCAGGAAATTGGAACGGAAATGGCGCCACACCAAACTGGAAGTCTTCCGACTAGCTTGGAAAGACAGTACCGTGCAGTACCGAAGAGCCCTCACTGCTGCTCGATCATCCTACTTTTCCAACTTAATCGAGGAAAATAAGAATAATCCAAAATTTCTTTTTGATACTGTTGCAAAGCTAACTAAAAAGCAGCATTCCCCAAGAGAGGATGGCTTTCACTTCAGCAGTAATAAATTCATGAACTTCTTTGAGGAAAAGATCATGACCATTAGAAAGCAAATTACGGACTCCTCTTTGAATCTGCGTATTCCTCCAGGGCTTAGCTGTCCTGGATCTGCGCAGATCTGCGAGGGCCTGGGATCGGGAGAGACACTTAAGTGTTTTAGTACTATATCTCTTGACACAATGATGAAAATAATCATGGCCTCTAAACCTTCAAGCTGCATACTGGATCCTATTCCTACTAAACTGCTGAAGGAGCTGCTTCCTGTGCTTGGCCCTCCTATGTTGAACATAATAAACAGCTCTCTATCCACCGGATGTGTACCAAACTCACTAAAAGTGGCAGTGATAAAGCCTCTCTTGAAAAAGCCAAACCTTGACCCGGAAAATATAAAAAACTATCGGCCTATATCGAATCTTCCATTCCTCTCAAAAATTTTAGAAAAAGCTGTTGCGCAGCAACTCACTGCCTTTCTGAAGACAAACAATGTATACGAAATGCTTCAGTCTGGTTTTAGACCCCATCATAGCACTGAGACTGCACTTGTGAAGGTGGTAAATGACCTTTTAATGGCGTCAGACCGAGGCTCTGCATCTGTCCTCGTGCTACTAGACCTTAGTGCTGCCTTTGACACCATCGATCACCACATTCTTTTTGGAGAGACTGGAAACCCAAATTGGTCTACACGGACAAGTTCTGGCCTGGTTTAGATCTTACCTGTCGGAAAGATATCAGTTTGTCTCTGTGAATGGTCTGTCCTCCGACAAATCAACTGTACATTTCGGTGTTCCTCAAGGTTCCGTTTTAGGACCACTATTGTTTTCACTATATATTTTACCTCTTGGGGATGTTATTCGAAAACATAATGTTAACTTTCACTGCTATGCGGATGACACACAGCTGTACATTTCAATGAAACATGGTGAAGCCCCAAAATTGCCCTCGCTAGAAGCCTGTGTTTCAGACATAAGGAAGTGGATGGCTGAAAACTTTTTACTTTTTAAACTCGGACAAAACAGAGATGCTTGTTCTAGGTCCCAAGAAACAAAGAGATCTTCTGTTAAATCTGACAATTCATCTTGATGGTTGTAAAGTCGTCTCAAATAAAACTGTGAAGGACCTCGGCGTTACTCTTGACCCTGATCTCTCTTTTGACGAACATATCAAGACTGTTTCAAGGACAGCTTTTTTCCATCTACGTAACATTGCAAAAATCAGAAATTTTCTGTCCAAAAATTATGCAGAAAAATTAATCCATGCATTTGTTACTTCTAGGTTAGACTACTGCAATGCTCTATTTTCCGGTTACCCCGGATAAAGCACTAAATAAACTTCAGTTAGTGCTAAATACGGCTGCTAGAATCCTGACTAGAACCAAGAAATTTGATCATATTACTCCAGTGCTAGCTTCCCTACACTGGCTTCCTGTTAAGGCAAGGGCTGATTTCAAGGTTTTACTGTTAACCTATAAAGCGTTACATGGGCTTGCTCCTACCTATCTTTCCGAGTTGGTCCTGCCGTACATACCAATACGTACGCTACGGTCACAAGACGCAGGCCTCCTAATTGTCCCTAGAATTTCTAAGCAAACAGCGGGAGGCAGGGCTTTCTCCTATAGATCTCCATTTTTATGGAACAGTCTGCCTACCCATGTGAGAGACGCAGACTCGGTCTCAACCTTTAAGTCTTTACTGAAGACTTATCTCTTCAGTAGGTCATATGATTGAGTGTAGTCTGGCCCAGGAGTGTGAAGGTGAACGGAAAGGCTCTGGAGCAACGAACAGCCCTTGCTGTCTCTGCCGGGCCGGTTCCCTCTCCACTGGGGTTCTCTGCCTCTAACCCTGTTGCAGGGGCTGAGTCACTGGCTTGCTGGTGCTCTTTCATGCCGTCCCCTGGGAGGGGGTGCGTCACTTGAGTGGGTTGAGTTACTGACGTGATCTTCCTGTCTGGGTTGGCGCCCCCTTGGTTTGTGCTGTGGTGGAGACCTCTGTGGGCTATACTCGGCCTTGTCTCAGGATTGTAAGTTGGTGGTTAAGGATATCCCTCTAGTGGTGCGGGGGCTGTGCTTTGGCAGAGTGGGTGGGGTTATATCCTTCCTGTTTGGCCCTGTCCGGGGTTTCTTCGGATGGGGCCACAGTGTCTCCGGACCGCTCCTGTCTCAGCCTCCAGTATTTATGCTGCAGTAGTTTATGTGTCGGGGGGCTGGGGTTAGTTGGTTATACCTGGAGTACTTCTCCTGTCTTATCCAGTGTCCTGTGTGAATTTAAGTATGCTCTCTCTAATTCTCTCGTTCTCTCTTTCTCTCTGAGAACCTGAGCCCTAGGACCATACGTCAGGACTACCGGGCATGATGACACCTTGCTGTCCCCAGTCCGCCTGGCCTTGCTGCTATTCCAGTTTCAACTGTTCTGCCTGGGTTACGAAACCCCTACCTGTCCCAGACCTGCTGTTTTCAACTCTTAATGATCGGCTATGAAAAGCCAACTGAGAGACCTGAGCCCTAGGACCATACGTCGGGACTACCGGCCGTGGTGACTCCTTGCTGTCCCCAGTCCGCCTGGCCTTGCTGCTATTCCAGTTTCAACTGTTCTGCCTGCGGTTATGGAACCCCTACCTGTCCCAGACCTGCTGTTTTCAACTCTTAATGATCGGCTATGAAAAGCCAACTGAGATTTATTCCTGATTATTATTTGACCATGCTTGTCACTTATGAACATTTTTGAACATCTTGGCATGGTTCTGTTATAATCTTCACCCGGCACAGCCAGAAGAGGACTGGCCACCCCTCATAGCCTGGTTCCTCTCTAGGTTTCTTCCTAGGTTTTCGCCTTTCTAGGAGTTTTTCCTAGCCACCGTGCTTCTACACCTGCATTACTAGCTGTTTGGGGTTTTAGGCTGGGTTTCTGTACAGCACTTCGAGATATTAGCTGATGTAAGAAGGGCTATATAAAATAAAATTGAAAAATTGATTGATCATGATGTTACCTCTGTTGATGGGTCTGATCATGATGTTACCTCTGTTGATGGGTCTGATCATGATGTTACCTCTGTTGATGGATCATGATGTTACCTCTGTTGATGGGTCTGATCATGATGTTACCTCTGTTGATGGGTCTGATCATGATGTTACCTCTGTTGATGGGTCTGATCAAGCATCACAGGGGGATTTTTTCCCATGTCTGCACAGCAGCACGTAGACAAGTCCGGAAACTTTTAAATTGGATGTATACTGAACTAAAATAAACGACATGGAACAACTTCAAAGATTGTACTGAGTTAAAGTTCATAGAAGGAAATCATTCAATTGAAAGAAATTAATTAGGCCCCTAATCTATGGATTTCACATCACTGGGCAAGGGCCCACCCACTGGGGAGCCTGGCCCACCCACTTGGGAGCCAGGCCCACCCACTGGGGAGCCAGACCCGCCCACTGGGGAGCCAGGCCCACCCACTTGGGAGCCAGACCCGCCCACTGGGGAGCCAGGCCCACCCACTGGGGAGCCAGGCCCACCCACTGGGGAGCCAGGCCCACCCACTGGGGAGCCAGACCCACCCACTTGGGAGCCAGGCCCAGCCAATCAAAATGAGTTTTTCCCCACAAAAGGGCTCTATTATAATTTCTCCTCAGTTGCTTTATGACTCTAAAACCGAATTAAACGGAACATATTAGAACCAAAATTAACATTCTATCAGGCAGGTGGAGTTGACAGTTTATGGTTGTGACCATGGTGATTTCAATATGTTTAAATCTATCAACAGTAGAGAACTTTCCAGATCATGAGTGGCCTTGTTGCACTACATGTAATGAGGACATTAATAAAGGGTCCTTATGGTATAGCTGACCCTGCTCATTCCTGATTCATTTAGGATTTTAGACAAATCTGATAGAGTTGACCAAATCTCCGGACACATCTTTTTAGGAATCACAATTTTGAGATAAATATTCTTTAAAGTCACAGAAACGACATAAGATCATTTTTCAGTTAATATCAATTATTGCCAGTTGTTTTTATTTGTTGTTGGGGGAAACACTTTGCGTTACTGATGTCGTTCTTCCGTGAGCTGCTCCACAACCAGCTTCCTGACAGCCCAGGTTCAGCAGAATATCATCTATCTGAAAATATTTCACGTGCTTTGTGTTTGTGTTGGCTACTTTGTGAAGGATTTCTCTATTGTACTACATAACTGATACAGCATATACCTCCACTACACTGCTTTGATACGCATCAGTGGAGATTAAGAAGTGATTATACGCCCACTGAAACCATCACAAGCATCACGCCCCAACGCCATAACGAGCATCACGCCCCAACACATCATGAGAATCAAATCCCCTCACCATTACGAGCTTCACGCCCCAACACATCATGATCTTCACGCCCCAACACAATGACGAGCATCACGCCCCAACACATCACGAGCATCACATCCCCTCACCATTACGAGCTTCACGCCCCAACACATCATGAGCTTCACGCCCCAACACATCATGAGCATCACATCCCCTCACCATTACGAGCTTCACGCCCCAACACATTACGAGCATCACATCCCCTCACCATTAAGCGATCATGCCCACCCCCTACATCCCCCTACATTATAAAATGTATTAACTTAAATCTCCCTATATATTAAAGAACATCTCACTTTACAAGACTCACACTACTCCTTCAGACAACAACAGACACACACTACTCCTTTGGACAACAACAGACTCCCACTACTCCTTTAGACAATAACAAAACTCCCACTACTCCTTTAGACAACAACAGACACACACTACTCCTTTAGACAACAACAGACACACACTACTCATTTAGACAACAACAGACACACACTACTCCTTTAGACAACAACAGACACACACTACTCCTTTGGACAACAACAGACACACACTACTCCTTCAGACAACAACAGACACACACTACTCCTTTAGACAACAACAGACACACACTACTCCTTCCAGACAACAACAGACACACACTACTCCTTTAGACAACAACAGACACACACTACTCCTTTGGACAACAACAGACACACACTACTCCTTTAGACAACAACAGACACACACTACTCCTTTAGACAACAACAGACACACACTACTCCTTTGGACAACAACAGACACACACTACTCCTTTAGACAACAACAGACACACACTACTCCTTCAGACAACAACAGACACACACTACTCCTTTAGACAACAACAGACACACACTACTCCTTCCAGACAACAACAGACACACACTACTCCTTTAGACAACAACAGACACACACTACTCCTTTGGACAACAACAGACACACACTACTCCTTTAGACAACAACAGACACACACTACTCCTTTAGACAACAACAGACACACACTACTCCTTTGGACAACAACAGACACACACTACTCCTTCAGACAACAACAGACACACACTACTCCTTTAGACAACAACAGACACACACTACTCCTTTAGACAACAACAGACACACACTACTCCTTTAGACAACAACAGACACACACTACTCCTTTGGACAACAACAGACACACACTACTCCTTCAGACAACAACAGACACACACTACTCCTTTAGACAACAACAGACACACACTACTCCTTTAGACAACAACAGACACACACTACTCCTTTAGACAACAACAGACACACACTACTCCTTTAGACAACAACAGACACACACTACTCCTTCAGACAACAACAGACACACACTACTCCTTCAGACAACAACAGACACACACTACTCCTTTAGACAACAACAGACACACACTACTCCTTTAGACAACAACAGACACACACTACTCCTTTGGACAACAACAGACACACACTACTCCTTCAGACAACAACACACACACTACAACAACAGACACACACTACTCCTTCAGACAACAACAGACACACACTACTCCTTCAGACAACAACAGACTCACACTACTCCTTTGGACAACAACAGACACACACTACTCCTTTAGACAACAACAGACACACACTACTCCTTTGGACAACAACAGACACACACTACTCCTTTAGACAACAACAGACTCCCACTACTCCTTTAGACAACAACAGACTCACACTACTCCTTTGGACAACAACAGACACACACTACTCCTTTAGACAACAACAGACTCCCACTACTCCTTTAGACAACAACAGACTCACACTACTCCTTTGGACAACAACAGACACACACTACTCCTTTAGACAACAACAGACTCCCACTACTCCTTTAGACAACAACAGACTCACACTACTCCTTTGGACAACAACAGACACACACTACTCCTTTAGACAACAACAGACTCCCACTACTCCTTTAGACAACAACAGACTCACACTACTCCTTTGGACAACAACAGACACACACTACTCCCTTTAGACAACAACAGACACACACTACTCCTTCCAGACAACAACAGACTCACACTACTCCTTTAGACAACAACAGACACACACTACTCCTTTAGACAACAACAGACACACACTACTCCTTTAGACAACAACAGACTCCCACTACTCCTTTAGACAACAACAATCATTACCAATCCCAAAGGTACATCATGAGGTTGGAGGAAGATCTTCCAGCTATAAAGGCCCAATTGACTGGAACAATCTACCAATAGAAATCAGGCCGTTAAAAATACAGTATCTCAGTGAATTTAACAAAGCACAAACTGTTTGTGTTTTTAACTATTAAAGACATCACCATGAGGAGATACAGTATTTGTGAATGTGTTACAGTATGTATACTCCCCTCTGTATTTATTTGGACGGTGAAGCTAAAATGTGTACATTTGGCCCTGTACTCCAGTATTTAGGATTTGAGATAAAATGTTTCATACTAGACGACAGTACAGAATGTCACCTTTTATTTAAGATAAAATGTTTCATACGAGGCGACAGTACAGAATGTCACCTTTTATTTAAGATAAAATGTTTCATACGGGGCGACAGTACAGAATGTCACCTTTTATTTAAGATAAAATGTTTCATACGAGGCGACAGTACAGAATGTCACCTTTTATTTAAGATAACATGTTTCATATGAGGCGACAGTACAGAATGTCACCTTTTATTTAAGATAAAATGTTTCATACGAGGCGACAGTACAGAATGTCACCTTTTATTTAAGATAAAATGTTTCATACGAGGCGACAGTACAGAATGTCACCTTTTATTTAAGATCAAATGTTTCATACGAGGCGACAGTACAGAATGTCACCTTTTATTTAAGATAAAATGTTTCATACGAGGCGACAGTACAGAATGTCACAGTTTATTTTAGGGTATTTTCATACATATCTGTTTTATGGTTTAGAAATGAAATCACTATGTATCTGATATCCCCATTTGAAATGGTTAGTTAGTATTTGGGACCAGTATATTCCTAACACACACACCAAATACTAACTAAACTTTTCAAACGAGTTAGACGTGCACAAACAACACACCATACATCACAAAGGAGATAAAGATCTGGATCAACCACAAGCATTCAAAAACCAGGGCCAACAACAACTGAAAGAAGCTCAACCAAAAGCTCAGGGAGACAAGGAAACAACACAAGGAATCAATAGAGGAGTTCCTAACAATGAACTTGAATAAACTGTGTGAGTCAATGAGAACAGTCACCAACATGAACCCTGCAAAAATAAAAAGCATTGCACACACCAGATGAGCTGACAAAAGCTAATGAATTAAATGTTTTTTTTTATGCAAATGTTGACGTACATGACTTCTCTGTTGCGTGTGATAATGTGATTGACTCCAATGTTATGGATGACTGTGTTCCTTGGTTGGAAATGAACCCTATAGCCGCCACTTGTCTTTAAGAACACCTGTATGAATAAGGCAACAGGCCTTGACGGCATCTCTGCTTTTCTTCTAAAAACACGTGCAGAGGAAATTCCTCAGTCTTGGTGCCCTGTCTTTCAGTGGTCTGTAGACTCCCATACTGTCCCATTATCACTCCAGTCACCAAAATGCCGTGTCAAAAAGAAAATAATCACTGCAGACCTGCTGTTGGCTTTTGATTGTTGTAGCCCTTTCCTTCAACAGCAGCAATATAATTCTCTCTCTCTCTCTCTCTCTCTCTCTCTCTCTCTCTCTCTCTTCTCTCTCTCTCTCTCTCTCTCTCTCTCTCTCTCTCTCTCTCTCTCTCTCTCTCTCTCTCTCTCTCTCTCTCTCTCTCTCTCTCTCTCTCTCTCTCTCTCTCTCTCTCTCTCTCTCTCTCTCTCTCTCTCTCTCTTCAATGTTGTTGCTTGCACTTACCTTGGTTGAGTTTCCAAAAACAGATCAGATACAACGTCTTGCAATAGTATTCCTCCCCCTTGGCATTTTCGTATTTCGTTGCTTTACAACCTGTAATTTAAAGGAATTTTTATTTGGATTTCATGTAATGGACATACACAAAATAGTCCAAATTGGTGAAGTGAAATGAAAAAAAGAACTTGTTTCAAAAAATTATACAAAATAAATAACGGAAAAGTGGTGTGTGCATATTATGTATTCACCCCCTTTGCAATGAAGCACCTAAATAAGATCTGGTGCAACCAATTACCTTCAGAAGTCCACCTGTGTGCAATCTAAGTGTCACATGATCTGTCACATGATCTGTCACATGTGTATATATACACCTGTTCTGAAAGGCCACAGTGTCTGCAACACCACTAAACAAGGGGCACCACCAATCAAGCGGCACCATGAAGACCAAGGAGCTTTCCAAACAGGTCAGGGACAAAGTTGTGGAGAAGTACAGATCAGGGTTGGGTTATAAAAACATATCAGAAAGTTTTAACATCCCACGGAGCACCATTAAATCCAGTATTAAAAAAATTAAAGAATATGGCACCACAACAAACCTGCCAAGAGAGGGCTCCCCACCAAAACTCACGGACCAGCAAGGAGGGCATTAATCAGAGAGGCAACAAAGAGACCAAAGATAACCCTGAAGGAGCTGCAAAGCTCCACAGCGGAGATTGGAGTATCTGTCCATAGGACCACTTTAAGCCGTACACTCCACAGAGCTTGGCTTTACGGAAGAGTGAACAGAAAAAAGCCCTTGCTTAAAGAAAAAAATAAGCAAACATGTTTTCGTGTTTGCCAAAAGGCATGTGGGAGACTCCCCAAACATATGGAAGAAGGTACTCTGGTCAGATTAGACTAAAATTGAGCTTTTTGGCCATCAAGGAAAACGTTTTGTCTGGTGCTAACCCAACACCTCTCATCACCCCGAGAACACCATCCCCACAGATGTGCCAAGCTTATAGAGACATACCCCAAGAGACTTGCAGCTGTAATTGCTGCAAAAGGTGGCTCTACAAAGTATTGACTTTGGGGGGTGAATAGTTACGTTTTTTTTGTCTTATTTCTTGTTTGTTTCACAATTTAAAAAAAAATCAATTTAGGAAAATAATGGGCCAGTGTGTTAGAAAATAAATGTAAATGTTAAAAAGAAAAACAGTCCCATTATCAATCATGGGCACAACCCTCAACTGATTTCAATACAAGTAAGACAAATAAATAGTTTTAGATAAACATGTCATAAATAAAATATGTCACTCACTCTAACGTCAGGTTCAGGATGGGTTGGTCCTCCACTTCCTCCTCGTCGCCAACTAGGATAACATTACACAGACGGATTAGATCACATCAGATATTGATTCATTTATTGATTTTATTTGATATTTAAAAGTATTAGGATGCTCCAGCCGGAGAAAAACATTACATTACATATTACGCTGTCAGCTAGTAACACAGAGATGAACATCACAGAGACATTTAACATTAATACAGAGATGAACATCACAGAGACATTTAACATTAATACAGAGATGAACATCACAGAGACATTTAACATGAATACAGAGATGAACATCACAGAGACATTTAACATTAATACAGAGATGAACATCACAGAGACGTTTAACATGAATACAGAGATGAACATCACAGAGACATTTAACATTAATACAGAGATGAACATCACAGAGACATTTAACATTAATACAGAGATGAACATCACAGAGACATTTAACATTAATACAGAGATGAACATCACAGAGACATTTAACATTAATACAGAGATGAACATCACAGAGACATTTAACATGAATACAGAGATGAACATCACAGAGACATTTAACATTAATACAGAGATGAACATCACAGAGACATTTAACATGAATACAGAGATGAACATCACAGAGATCACCTGGTTAATGTTATACCCGTGTTCTACTGTAGTGTTTTAGCGTGACTTTTATTTAAGATCCTAGCCTGAAATCCAGACCTGTTTTAAAAATAAAAAAATCCTACATTGTGATTTTCTGGATTTTTTTCTCTCTCATTTTGTCTGTCATAGTTGACATGTACCTATGATGAAAATTACAGGCCTCTCTCATCTTTTTAAGTGGGAGAACTTGCACAATTGGTGGCTGACTAAATACTTTTTTTCCCCACTGTATAAATGTACACCAAGGTAATTATTTGTCTTGCCTCATCTGAGCAGGATCAGATGGTGACAGGTGTTTCAGCAGGGTCAGGCAACCAGGGAAGACCAGTCTGTGACTGCACTGAGGATCCAGGGAAGACCAGTCTGTGACTGCACTTAGGATCCAGGGAAGACCATTCTGTGACTGCACTTAGGATCCAGGGAAGACCATTCTGTGACTGCACTAAGGATCCAGGGAAGACCAGCCTGTGACTGCACTGAGGATCCAGGGAAGACTAGCCTGAGACTGCACTGAGGATGCAACACTATTCTGTTTGTACAGCAAACACTGGACCATCCACAAGCTTCAAAGACTGAAACTATTTTTAATGCAGTCTGACAAACCTCCAAAGTTGATTTCCAGACTGGGTTGATAGAGGCTTTTCCCGATGACACAAAACATGTAAAACAAAAATGTGAGGAAGACCTGGGAGTCACTATTGGTGATGATGAATGGATACAGATATTTTTGAATGCCCAGTCATGTTCATATCATCTCAGACATAAATTACTGCAGTTTAAGACCATCCATAGAACGTACTATTTGCCAATGAAAGTGAATTTCATGCACTCAGAAATGTTATTACGCTGCTGGAGGTGTAAAACACAAAAGGGGACATATTTGCATACGTTCTGATCTTGTGAAGGCTGGCTGAATTCTGGCAAAGAGTATGTTCTTTTATCTCAGCATGTCTACAGATTCTCCCCTTCTCCCTGTTTTTGTTTGCTTGGAAATGTTAATACTGGAGACTGTCATCAGAAGAATCTGTGTTACCTAGCTTTTATAGTGGCTAAGAAATGCATTGCCATTAATTGGAAGGTTGGTTATCCTCCCACAATGTCACAATGGATTGCAGAAATGTCAAGTTATGTACAGTGGCTTGCAAAAGTATTCACCCCTCTTGGCATTTTTCCTATTTTGTTGCTTTACAACCTGGAATTAAAATGGATTTTGGGGGGTTTGTATCATTTGATTTACACAACATGCCTACCACTTTGAAGATGCAAAATATATTTTTTTGTGAAACAAACAAGAAATAAGACAAAAAACAGAACTTGAGCGTGCATAACTATTCACCCCCCAAAACGATTCACCCCCCCCAAAGTCAATACTTTGTAGAGACACCTTTGCAGCAATTACAGCTGCAAGTCTCTTGGGGTATGTCTCTATAAGCTTGGCACATCTAGCCACTAGGATCTTTGCCCATTCTTCAAGGCAAAACTGCTCCAGTTCCTTCAAGTTGGAGGGGTTCCGCTGGTGTACAGCAATCTTTAAGTCATACCACAGATTCTCAATTGGATTGAGGTCTGGGCTTTGACTAGGCCATTCCAAGACATTTAAATATTTCCCCTTAAACCACTCAAGTGTTGCTTTAGCAGTATGCTTAGGGTCATTGTCCTGCTGGAAGGTGAACCTCCGTCCCAGTCTCAAATCTCTGGAAGACTGAAACAGGTTTCCCTCAAGAATTTCCTTTGTATTTAGCGCCATCCATCTTTCCTTCAATTCTCATCAATTTCCCAGTCCCTGTCGATGAAAAACATCCCCACAGCATGATGCTTCCACCACCATGATTCACTGTGGGGATGGTGTTCTCGGGGTGATGAGAAGTGTTGGGTTTGCGCCAGACATAGCGTTTTCCTTGATGGCTAAAAAGCTACATTTTAGTCTCATCTGACCAGAGTACAGTTGAAGTCGGAAGTTTACATACACTTAGGTTGGAGTCATTAAAACTCATTTTTCAACCACTCCACAAATTTCTTGTTAACAAACTAAAGTTTTGGCAAGTCGGTTAGGACATCTACTTTGTGCATGACACAAGTAATTTTTCCAACAATTGTTTACAGATAGATTATTTCATTTATAATTCACTGTATCACGATTCCAGTGGGTCAGAAGTTTGCATACACTAAGTTGACTGTGCCTTTAAACAGCTTGGAAAATTCCAGAAAATGATGTCATGGCTTTAGAAGCTTCTGATAGGCTAATTGACATCATACGAGTCACTTGGAGGTGTACCTGTGGATGTATTTCAAGGCCTACCTTCAAACTCAGTGCCTCTTTGCTTGACATCATGGGAAAATCAAAAGAAAATCAGCCAGTTCTACATGAATGTCGATGCTACCATGATTAAGGATAATCCTGAATGAATCGTGACAATGATGAGTGAGAAAGTTACAGCTGCACAAATATCATACCCCCAAGACATGCTAACTCTCACCGTTACAATAACAGGGGAGGTTAGCATTTTTGGGGGGTATGATATTTGTGCGGCTATAACTTTCTCACTCATCATTATTCACGATTAATTCAGGATTATCCATAATCATGGTAGCATCCACATTCATGTAGAAGTGTTTAGAAACATATTTACAATAAAAGTGACTCCAAAAGGGTAATATTAGATTGTTTAATTTCCTGGATTTCTACCCAATCAATCGGAGGGAGGACCCCAGAACCTCCGCCAGCTTACGTCCCCCACTTCTAAAACCAAAGTTGCGCCCCCTGGTCCTATCCGTGCTTGGAGTTAAAAAAAAGTTAACCCCAAATAAGCTAACAGTGTTATTAAAAGTCTTACTGAAACATTCATTGAACGTTTTAAGGAAGTTGTTAAAAATACTTCAAATAACCTATAATTTCTGTTCTCAGAGCGTTAATAAAACCTCCCAGGAAAACTTTCAGGGAACCATAGTAAGATGTTCTCAGAACCTACCTTCAACCTAAAACTTAACGTTACCAGAACAGGCAAGGTTTTCACTTCCGTTCTCAGAACGTTTAAATAACCTTCAATTTTACCGGTCAGTAAAGTCATGGCTTCGTCCCCCAGAACCAATGGTAAATCAAAATGTACGTTCCCACAACTTTCAACAAACCAAATGCGCTAGTTGGGATTCCACTTCCTGTACTCCGTGTCATATGCCAAGTTATACAGTGGGGGAAAAAAGTATTTAGTCAGCCACCAATTGTGCAAGTTCTCCCACTTAAAAAGATGAGAGAGAGGCCTGTAATTTTCATCATAGGTACACGTCAACTATGACAGACAAATTGAGAAAAAAATTCCAGAAAATCACATCGTAGGATTTTTTATGAATTTATTTGCAAATTATGGTGGAAAATAAGTATTTGGTCACCTACAAACAAGCAAGATTTCAGGCTCTCACAGACCTGTAACTTCTTCTTTAAGAGGTTCCTCTGTCCTCCACTCGTTACCTGTATTAATGGCACCTGTTTGAACTTGTTATCAGTATAAAAGACACCTGTCCACAACCTCAAACAGTCACACTCCAAACTCCACTATGGCCAAGACCAAAGAGCTGTCAAAGGACACCAGAAACAAAATTGTAGACCTGCACCAGGCTGGGAAGACTGAATCTGCAACAGGTAAACAGCTTGGTTTGAAGAAATCAACTGTGGGAGCAATTATTAGGAAATGGAAGACATACAAGACCACTGATAATCTCCCTCGATCTGGGGCCCCCGTGGGGTCAAAATGATCACAAGAACGGTGAGCAAAAATCCCAGAACCACACGGGGTGACCTAGTGAATGACCTGCAGAGAGCTGGGACCAAAGTAACAAAGCCTACCATCAGTAACACACTACGCCGCCAGGGACTCAAATCCTGCAGTGCCAGACGTGTCCCCTGCTTAAGCCTGTACATGTCCAGGCCCGTCTGAAGTTTGCTAGAGTGCATTTGGATGATCCAGAAGAGGATTGGGAGAATGTCATATGGTCAGATGAAACCAAAATAGAACTTTTTGGTAAAAACTCAACTCGTCGTGTTTGGAGGACAAAGAATGCTGAGTTGCATCCAAAGAACACCATACCTACTGTGAAGCATGGGGGGTGGAAACATCATGCTTTGGGGGTGTTTTTCTGCAAAGGGACCAGGATGACTGATCCGTGTAAAGGAAAGAATGAATGGGGCCATGTATCGTGAGATTTTGAGTGAAAACCTCCTTCCATCAGCAAGGGCATTGAAGATGAAATGTGGCTGGGTCTTTCAGCATGACAATGATCCCAAACACACCGCCCGGGCAACGAAGGAGTGGCTTCGTAAGAAGCATTTCAAGGTCCTGGAGTGGCCTAGCCAGTCTCCAGATCTCAACCCCAAAGAAAATCTTTGGAGGGAGTTGAAAGTCTGTGTTGCCCAGCGACAGCCCCAAAACATCACTGCTCTAGAGGAGATCTGCATGGAGGAATGGGCCAAAATATCAGCAACAGTGTGTGAAAACCTTGTGAAGACTTACAGAAAACGTTTGACCTGTGTCATTGCCAACAAAGGGTATATAACAAAGTATTGAGAAACTTTGTTATTGACCAAATACTTATTTTCCACCATAATTTGCAAATAAATTCATAAAAATCCTACAATGTGATTCTCTGGATTTTTTTCTCATTTTGTCTGTCATAGTTGACAGTTGACCTATGATGAAAAATTACAGGCCTCTCTCATCTTTTTAAGTGGGAGAACTTGCACAATTGGTGGCTGACTAAATACTTTTTTCCCCCACTGTATTTCGCATGACAAGGAGTGGCAAGGAGTAGAATGTTATCACAAAGTAGACTGGTACAAAGGCTAAGAAGATCCCATAGGGTTGACAGCCTGTTTTGCGAGGGAGACCTGGCAAGACTTGGTTAGCAGGACCAGGCTAACTGTAGACTTACAGTACTTAGCAGGACCTGGCTAACTGTATACTTAGATAACAGGACCAGGTTAACTGTAGACTTAGTTTGCAGGACCAGGCTAACTGTAGACTTAAATAGCAGGACCAGGCTAACTGTAGACTTAAATAGCAGGACCAGGCTAACTGCATACCTAAGTTAGGCTAACTGCAGACCTAAGTTAGGCTAACTTTACCTGGAGGTGAAGAGAGCCTTCTCGTTGATCATCTGGACTCTGAAGATGTTGACAGCCTTATAGACGTCTATCACATCCTGGTACTTCTCGAGCAGAGGCCTGGAGAGAGAGACAGGTTAGAAAAGTGTCACTCCACAATATTACCACACTAGATTAAACACAACAATGTGGAGTTGAGACGTTATAAACCTCCATAGGTAATCAATGTCATCAATATCAATCAGCATACATTATATTGTATCAGTTGTAATACATTATAATATCCTCAAGATACCTGTAATATGTCCCTGACTTGTCCTTCTGGTTCCTCTGGTCTGACTTCATGTCCTCCCCCCCCCACTGGTAGCAGGGGCAGGGGAAGAGGCTTAGCCAGGGGTAGAGGCAGGGGCTGGGGCCTGGTCTGGTCCTCTCTCCCAGGGGCAGGTGCTGTGCCAGGTAAGGTCTGAGCAGGGCTCTGGGCAGCAGAGACACCAGCCAGTAAATGGGCTCCTCATTCACTATGTCATGGAAGCTCTGGAGGTACTGACGCTACGGCTGCAGAGGGCTGGATGGAGGACAGGTTCTATAGGCAGGAGGAGGAGGAGGAGGAGGAGGAGGAGGAGCAGGAGGAGGAAGAGGAGGAAGAGGAGAAGGAAAATCTAATTACATTTTATTTGTCACTAGCTGAATATAACTGGTGTAGACTTAAAATGTTTACGAGCCCTTCTCCTGGATGCAGAGTTTTAAATAATAATACAAATAAAAGTAACAGGAGGAATAAAACAAAATACACAACAATATACAGGGAGTACCAGTACCAGATCAATGTGCAGCTATATACAAGGAGTACCAGTACCAGATCAATGTGGAGCTATATACAGGGAGTACCAGTACCAGATCAATGTGGAGCTATATACAGGGAGTACCAGTACCAGATCAATGTGGAGCTATATACAGGGAGTACCAGTACCAGATCAATGTGGAGCTATATACAGGGAGTACTAGTACCAGATCAATGTGGAGCTATATACAGGGAGTTCCAGTACCAGATCAATGTGCAGCTATATACAGGGACTACCAGTACCAGATCAATGTGGAGCTATATACAGGGAGTTCCAGTACCAGATCAATGTGCAGCTATATACAGGGACTACCAGTACCAGATCAATGTGGAGCTATATACAGGGAGTACCAGTACCAGATCAATGTGGAGCTATATACAGGGAGTACCAGTACCATATCAATGTGGAGCTATATACAGGGGAGTACCAGTACCAGATCAATGTGGAACTATACACAGGGAGTACCAGATCAATGTGGAGCTATATACAGGGAGTACCAGTACCAGAATAATGTGGAGCTATATACAGGGAGTACCAGATTATGTGGAGCTATATACAGGGAGTACCAGATCAATGTGGAGCTATATACAGGAGTACCAGTACCAGATCAATGTGGAGCTATATACAGGGAGTACCAGTACCAGATCAATGTGGAGCTATATACAGGAGTACCAGTACCAGATCAATGTGGAGCTATGTATAGGGAGTACCAGTACCAGTTCAATGTGGAGCTATATACAGGGAGTACCAGTACCAGATCAATGTGGAGCTATATACAGGGAGTACCAGTACCAGATCAATGTGGAGCTATATACAGGGAGTACCAGTACCAGATCAATGTGGAGCTATATACAGGGAGTACCATGACCAGATCAATGTGGAGCTATATACAGGAGTACAAGATCAATGTGGAGCTATATACAGGGAGTACCAGTACCAGATCAATGTGGAGCCATTAACAGGGAGTACCAGTACCAGAACAATGTGGAACTATATAGAGGGAGTACCAGATCAATGTGGAGCTATATACAGGGGAGTACCAGATCAATGTGGAGCTATATACAGGGGAGTATCAGTTTCAGATCAATGTGGAGCTATATACAGGGAGTATCAGTACCAGATCAACGTGGCGCTATATACAGGGAGTACCAGTACCAGATCAATGTGGAGCTATATACAGGGAGTACCAGATCAATGTGGAGCTATATACAGGGAGTACCAGCACCAGATCAATGTGGAGCTATATACAGGGAGTACCAGTTCCAGATCAATGTGGAGCTATACACAGGGAAGTAACCAGATCAATGTGGCGCTATATAAAAGGGAGTACCAGTACCAGATCAATGTGGAGCTATATACAGGGAGTACCAGTACCAGATCAATGTGGAGCTATATACAGGAAGTACCAGATCAATGTGGAGCTATATACAGGGAGTACCAATACCAGATCAATGTGGAGCTATATTCAGGGAGTACCAGTACCAGATCAATGTGGAGCTATATACAGGGAGTACCAGTACCAGATCAATGTGGAGCTATATATAGGGAGTACCAGTACCAGATCAATGTGGAGCTATATACAGGGAGTACCAGATCAATGTGGAGCTATATACAGGTAGTACCAGTACCAGATCAATGTGGATCTATATACAGGGAGTACCAGATCAATGTGGAGCTATATACAGGAGTACCAGTACCAGATCAATGTGGAGCTATATACAGGGAGTACCAGATGAATGTGGAGCTATATACAGGGAGAACCAGTACCAGATCAATGTGGAGCTATATACAGGGAGTACCAGGACCAGATCAATGTGGAGCTATATACAGGGAGTACCAGGACCAGATCAATGTGGAGCTATATACAGGGAGTACCAGTACCAGATCAATGTGGAGCTATGTACAGGGAGTACCAATACCAGATCAATGTGGAGCTATATACAGGGAGTACTAGTACCAGATCAATGTGGAGCTATATACAGGGAGAACCAGTACCAGATCAATGTGGAGCTATATTCAGGGAGTACCAGTACCAGATCAATGTGGAGCTATATACAGGGAGTACCAGTACCAGATCAATGTGGAGCTATATATAGGGAGTACCAGTACCAGATCAATGTGGAGCTATATACAGGGAGTACCAGATCAATGTGGAGCTATATACAGGGAGTACCAGTACCAGATCAATGTGGAGCTATATACAGGGAGTACCAGTACCAGATCAATGTGGAGCTATATACAGGGAGTACCAGATCAATGTGGAGCTATATATGGGAGTACCAGTACCAGATCAATGTGGAGCTATATACAGGGAGTAACAGATCAATGTGGAGCTATATACAGGGAGTACCAGATCAATGTGGAGCTATATACAGGGAGTACCAGATCAATGTGGAGCTATATATAGGGAGTACCAGTACCAGATCAATGTGGAGCTATATACAGGGAGTACCAGATAAATGTGGAGCTATATACAGGGAGTACCAGTACCAGATCAATGTGGAGCTATATACAGGGAGTGCCAGTACCAGATCAATGTGGAGCTATATACAGGGAGTACCAGATCAATGTGGAGCTATATACAGGAGTTCCAGTACCAGATCAATGTGGAGCTATATACAGGGAGTACCAGTACCAGATCAATGTGGAGCTATATACAGGGAGTACCAGTACCAGATCAATGTGGAGCTATATACAGGGAGTACCAGTACCAGATCATTGTGGAGCTATATACAGGGAGTACCAGTCCCATATCAATGTGGAGCTATATACAGGGGAGTACCAGATCAACGTGGAGCTATATACAGGAAGTACCAGTTTCAGATCAATGTGGAGCTATATACAGGGAGTGCCAGATCAATGTGGAGCTATATATAGGGAGTACCAGTACCAGATCAATGTGGAGCTATATACAGGGAGTACCAGTACCAGATCAATGTGGAGCTATATACAGGGGGAGTACCAGTACCAGATCAATGGGGAGCTATATACAGGGAGTACCAGTACCAGATCAATGTGGAGCTATATACAGGAGTACCAGTACCAGATCAATGTGGAGCTATATACAGGGAGTACCAGGACCAGATCAATGTGGAGCTATATACAGGGAGTACAAGATCAATGTGGAGCTATATACAGGGAGTACCAGTACCAGATCAATGTGGAGCCATTAACAGGGAGTACCAGTACCAGAACAATGTGGAACTATATAGAGGGAGTACCAGATCAATGTGGAGCTATATACAGGGAGTACCAGATCAATGTGGAGCTATATACAGGGAGTATCAGTTTCAGATCAATGTGGAGCTATATACAGGGAGTATCAGTACCAGATCAACGTGGAGCTATATACAGGGAGTACCAGTACCAGATCAATGTGGAGCTATATACAGGGAGTACCAGATCAATGTGGAGCTATATACAGGGAGTACCAGCACCAGATCAATGTGGAGCTATATACAGGGAGTACCAGTACCAGATCAATGTGGAGCTATACACAGGAAGTAACCAGATCAATGTGGCGCTATATAAAGGAGTACCAGTACCAGATCAATGTGGAGCTATATACAGGGAGTACCAGTACCAGATCAATGTGGAGCTATATACAGGAAGTACCAGATCAATGTGGAGCTATATACAGGGAGTACCAATACCATATCAATGTGGAGCTATATTCAGGGAGTACCAGTACCAGATCAATGTGGAGCTATATACAGGGAGTACCAGTACCAGATCAATGTGGAGCTATATATAGGGAGTACCAGTACCAGATCAATGTGGAGCTATATACAGGAGTACCAGATCAATGTGGAGCTATATACAGGTAGTACCAGTACCAGATCAATGTGGATCTATATACAGGAGTACCAGATCAATGTGGAGCTATATACAGGGAGTACCAGTACCAGATCAATGTGGAGCTATATACAGGGAGTACCAGATGAATGTGGAGCTATATACAGGGAGAACCAGTACCAGATCAATGTGGAGCTATATACAGGGGAGTACCAGGACCAGATCAATGTGGAGCTATATACAGGGAGTACCAGGACCAGATCAATGTGGAGCTATATACAGGGAGTACCAGTACCAGATCAATGTGGAGCTATGTACAGGGAGTACCAATACCAGATCAATGTGGAGCTATATACAGGGAGTACTAGTACCAGATCAATGTGGAGCTATATACAGGGAGAACCAGTACCAGATCAATGTGGAGCTATATACAGGGAGTACCAGTACCAGATCAATGTGGAGCTATAACAGGGAGTACCAGTACCAGATCAATGTGGAGCTATATATAGGGAGTACCAGTACCAGATCAATGTGGAGCTATATACAGGGAGTACCAGATCAATGTGGAGCTATATACAGGGAGTACCAGTACCAGATCAATGTGGAGCTATATACAGGGAGTACCAGTACCAGATCAATGTGGAGCTATATACAGGGAGTACCAGTACCAGATCAATGTGGAGCTATATACAGGAAGTACCAGATCAATGTGGAGCTATATATAGGGAGTACCAGTACCAGATCAATATGGAGCTATATACAGGGAGTAACAGATCAATGTGGAGCTATATACAGGGAGTACCAGATCAATGTGGAGCTATATACAGGAGTACCAGATCAATGTGGAGCTATATATAGGGAGTACCAGTACCAGATCAATGTGGGAGCTATATACAGGGAGTACCAGATAAATGTGGAGCTATATACAAGGAGTACCAGTACCAGATCAATGTGGAGCTATATACAGGGAGTGCCAGTACCAGATCAATGTGGAGCTATATACAGGGAGTACCAGATCAATGTGGAGCTATATACAGGGAGTTCCAGTACCAGATCAATGTGGAGCTATATACAGGGAGTACCAGTACCAGATCAATGTGGAGCTATATACAGGGAGTACCAGTACCAGATCAATGTGGAGCTATATACAGGGAGTACCAGTACCAGATCATTGTGGAGCTATATACAGGGAGTACCAGTCCCATATCAATGTGGAGCTATATACAGGGAGTACCAGATCAACGTGGAGCTATATACAGGAAGTACCAGTTTCAGATCAATGTGGAGCTATATACAGGGAGTGCCAGATCAATGTGGAGCTATATATAGGGAGTACCAGTACCAGATCAATGTGGAGCTATATACAGGGAGTACCAGTTCCAGATCAATGTGGAGCTATATACAGGAGTACCAGTACCAGATCAATGTGGAGCTATATACACGAAGTACCAGTACCAGATCAATGTGGAGCTATATACAGGGAGTACCAGTACCAGATCAATGTGGAGCTATATACAGGGAGTACCAGTACCAGATCAATGTGGAGCTATATACAGGGAGTACCAGTACCAGATCAATGTGGAGCTAAATACAGGGAGAACCAGATCAATGTGGAGCTATATACAGGGAGTACCAGTACCAGATCAATGTGGAGCTATATACAGGGAGTACCAGTACCAGAACAATGTGGAGCTATATAGAGGGAGTACCAGATCAATGTGGAGCTATATACAGGGAGTACCAGATCAATGTGTAGCTATATACAGGGGAGTATCCGTACTCAGATCAATGTGGAGCTATATACAGGGAGTATCAGTACCAGATCAATGTGGAGCTATATACAGGGAGAACCAGTACCAGATCAATATGGATCTATATACAGGGAGTACCAGTACCAGATCAATGTGGAGCTATATACAGGGAGTACCAGTACCAGATCAATGTGGAGCTATATACAGGGAGTACCAGTACCAGATCAATGTGGAGCTATATACAGGGAGAACCAGATCAATGTGGAGCAATATACAGGGGAGTACCAGTACCAGATCAATGTGGAGCTATATACAGGGAGTACCAGTACCAGAACAATGTGGAGCTATATAGAGGGAGTACCAGATCAATGTGGAGCTATATATAGGGAGTACCAGATCAATGTGGAGCTATATACAGGGAGTATCAGTACCAGATCAATGTGGAGCTATATACAGGGAGTATCAGTACCAGATCAATGTGGAGGTATATACAGGGAGAACCAGTACCAGATCAATGTGGAGCTATATACAGGAAGTACCAGTACCAGATCAATGTGGAGCTATATACAGGGAGAACCAGATCAATGTGGAGCTATATACAGGGAGTACCAGTACCAGATCAATGTGGAGCTATATACAGGGAGTACCAGTACCAGAACAATGTGGAGCTATATAGAGGGAGTACCAGATCAATGTGGAGCTATATACAGGGAGTACCAGATCAATGTGTAGCTATATACAGGGAGTATCAGTACCAGATCAATGTGGAGCTATATACAGGGAGGACCAGTACCAGATCAATGTGGAGCTATATACAGGGAGAACCAGTACCAGATCAATGTGGAGCTATATACAGGGAGTACCAGTACCAGATCAATGTGGAGATATATACAGGGAGTACCAGTACCAGATCTTTATTCCGTATACAGTGGGGGAAAAGAAGTATTTAGTCAGCCACCAATTGTGCAAGTTCTCCCACTTAAAAAGATGAGAAAGGCCTGTAATTTTCATCATAGGTACACGTCAACTTTGACAGACAAATTGAGATTTTTTTCTCCAGAAAATCATCTTCTAGGATTTTTAATGAATTTATTTGCAAATTATGGTGGAAAATAAGTATTTGGTCACATACAAACAAGCAAGATTTCTGTCTCTCACAGACCTGTAACTTCTTCTTTAAGAGGCTCCTCTGTCCTCCACTCGTTACCTGTATTTATGGCACCTGCTTGAACTTGTTATCAGTATAAAGACACCTGTCCACAACCTCAAACAGTCACACTCCAAACTCCACTATGGCCAAGACCAAAGAGCTGTCAAAGGACACCAGAAACAAAATTGTAGACCTGCACCAGGCTGGGAAGACTGAATCTGCAATAGGTAAGCAGCTTGGTTTGAAGAAATCAACTGTGGGAGCAATTATTAGGAAATGGAAGACATACAAGACCACTGATAATCTCCCTCGATCTGGGGCTCCACGCAAGATCTCACCCCGTGGGGTCAAAATGATCACAAGAACGGTGAGCAAAAATCCCAGAACCACACGGGGGGACCTAGTGAATGACCTGCAGAGAGCTGGGACCAAAGTAACAAAGCCTACCATCAGTAACACACTACGCCGCCAGGGACTCAAATCCTGCAGTGCCAGACGGGTCCCCCCTGCTTAAGTCAGTACATGTCCAGGCCCGTCTGAAGTTTGCTAGAGTGCATTTGGATGATCCAGAATAGGATTGGGAGAATGTCATATGGTCAGATGAAACCAAAATAAAACTTTTTGGTAAAAACTCATCTCGTCATGTTTGGAGGACAAAGAATGCTGAGTTGCATCCAAAGAACACCATACCTACTGTGAAGCATGGGGTGGAAACATCATGCTTTGGGGCTGTTTTTCTGCAAAGGGACCAGGACGACGGATCCGTGTAAAGGAAAGAATGAATGGGGCCATGTATCGTGAGATTTTGAGTGAAAACCTCCTTCCATCAGCAAGGGCATTGAAGATGAAACGTGGCTGGGTCTTTCAGCATGACAATGATCCCAAACACACCGCCCGGGCAACGAAGGAGTGGCTTCGTAAGAAGCATTTCAAGGTCCTGGAGTGGCTCTGGCCAGTCTCCAGATCTCAACCCCATTGAAAATCTTTGGAGGGAGTTGAAAGTCTGTGTTGCCCAGCGACAGCCCCAAAACATCACTGCTCTAGAGGAGATCTGCATGGAGGAATGGGCCAAAATACCAGCAACAGTGTGTGAAAACCTTGTGAAGACTTACAGAAAACGTTTGACCTGTGTCATTGCCAACAAAGGGTATATAACAAAGTATTGAGAAACTTTTTGTTATTGACCAAATACTTATTTTCCACCATAATTTGCAAATAAATTCATTAAAAATCCTACAATGTGATTTTCTGCATTTTTTCTCATTTTGTCTGTCATACTTGACGTGTACCTATGATGAAAATTACAGGCCTCTCTCATCTTTTAAGTGGGAGAACTTGCACAATTGGTGGCTGACTAAATACTTTTTTTCCCCCACTGTATACAGGGAGTACCAGTACCAGATCAATGTGGAGCTATATACAGGGAGAACCAGATCAATGTGGAGCTATATACAGGGAGTACCAGTACCAGATCAATGTGGAGCTATATACAGGGAGTACCAGTACCAGAACAATGTGGAGCTATATAGAGGGAGTACCAGATCAATGTGGAGCTATATACAGGGAGTACCAGATAATGTGGAGCTATATACAGGGAGTATCAGTACCAGATCAATGTGGAGCTATATACAGGGAGTATCAGTACCAGATCAATGTGGAGCTATATACAAGGAGAACCAGTACCAGATCAATGTGGAGCTATATACAAGGAGTACCAGTACCAGAACAATGTGGAGCTATATAGAGGGGAGCACCAGATCAATGTGGAGCTATATACAGGGGAGTACCAGATCAATGTGGAGCTATATAAAGGGAGTATCAGTACCAGATCAATGTGGAGCTATATACAGGGAGTACCAGTACCAGATCAATGTGGAGCTATATACATGGAGTACCAGTCCCAGATCAATGTGGAGCTATATACAGGGATTACCAGATCAACGTGGAGCTATATACAGGGAGTACCAGTACCAGATCAATGTGGAGCTATATACAGGGAGTACCAGTACCATAATAATGTAGAGCTATATACAGGAGTACCAGATCAATGAGGAGCTATATACAGGAGTACCAGATCAATGTGGAGCTGTATACAGGGAGTACCAGTACCAGATCAATGTGGAGCTATATACAGGGAGTACCAGTACCAGATCAATGTGGAGCTATATACAGGGAATACCAGGACCAGATCAATGTGGAGCTATATACAGGAGTACCAGTACCAGATCAATGTGGATTTATATACAGGGAGTACCAATACCAGATCAATGTGGAGCTATATACAGGGGAGTACCAGTACCAGATCAATGTGGAGCTATATACAGGGAGTACCAGTACCAGATCAATGTGGAGCTATGTATAGGGAGTACCAGTACCAGATCAATGTGTAGCTATATACAGGGGAGTACCAGAACAATGTCGAGCTATATACAGGGAGTACCAGTCCCAGATCAATGTGGAGCTATATACAGGGAGAACCAGATCAATGTGGAGCTATATACAGGGAGTACCAGTACCAGATCAATGTGGAGCTATATACAGGGAGTACCAATACCAGAACAATGTGGAGCTATATAGAGGGAGTACCAGATCAATGTGGAGCTATATACAGGAGTACCAGATCAATGTGGAGCTATATACAGGGAGTATCAGTACCAGATCAATGTGGAGCTATATACAGGGAGTATCAGTACCAGATCAATGTGGAGCTATATACAAGGAGATCCAGTACCAGATCAATGTGGAGCTATATACAGGGAGTACCAGTACCAGAACAATGTGGAGCTATATAGAGGGAGCACCAGATCAATGTGGAGCTATATACAGGGAGAACCAGATCAATGTGGAGCTATATACAGGGGGTACCAGTACCAGATCAATGTGGAGCTATATACAGGGAGTACCAGATCAATGTGGAGCTATATACAGGAGTATCAGTACCAGATCAATGTGGAGCTATATACAGGGAGTATCAGTACCAGATCAATGTGGAGCTATATACAAGGAGAACCAGTACCAGATCAATGTGGAGCTATATACAGGAGTACCAGTAGCAGAACAATGTGGAGCTATATAGAGGGAGTATCAGTACCAGATCAATGTGGAGCTATATACAAGGAGAACCAGTACCAGATCAATGTGGAGCTATATACAAGGAGTACCAGTACCAGAACAATGTGGAGCTATATAGAGGAGCACCAGATCAATGTGGAGCTATATACAGGGGAGTACCAGATCAATGTGGAGCTATATAAAGGGAGTATCAGTACCAGATCAATGTGGAGCTATATACAGGGAGTACCAGTACCAGATCAATGTGGAGCTATATACATGGAGTACCAGTCCCAGATCAATGTGTGAGCTATATACAGGGAGTACCAGATCAACGTGGAGCTATATACAGGGAGTACCAGTACCAGATCAATGTGGAGCTATATACAGGGAGTACCAGTACCATAATAATGTAGAGGCTATATACAGGGAGTACCAGATCAATGAGGAGCTATATCAGGGGAGTACCAGATCAATGTGGAGCTGTATACAGGGAGTACCAGTACCAGATCAATGTGGAGCTATATACAGGGAGTACCAGTACCAGATCAATGTGGAGCTATATGCAGGGAATACCAGGACCAGATCAATGTGGAGCTATATACAGGGAGTACCAGTACCAGATCAATGTGGAGCTATATACAGGGAGTACCAATACCAGATCAATGTGGAGCTATATACAGGGAGTACCAGTACCAGATCAATGTGAGCTATATACAGGAGTACCAGTACCAGATCAATGTGGAGCTATGTATAGGGAGTACCAGTACCAGATCAATGTGTAGCTATATACAGGGAGTACCAGAACAATGTCGAGCTATATACAGGGAGTACCAGTCCCAGATCAATGTGGAGCTATATACAGGGAGAACCAGATCAATGTGGAGCTATATACAGGGGAGTACCAGTACCAGATCAATGTGGAGCTATATACAGGGAGTACCAATACCAGAACAATGTGGAGCTATATAGAGGGAGTACCAGATCAATGTGGAGCTATATACAGGGAGTACCAGATCAATGTGGAGCTATATACAGGGAGTATCAGTACCAGATCAATGTGGAGCTATATACAGGGAGTATCAGTACCAGATCAATGTGGAGCTATATACAAGGAGATCCAGTACCAGATCATTGTGGAGCTATATACAGGAGTACCAGTACCAGAACAATGTGGAGCTATATAGAGGGAGCACCAGATCAATGTGGAGCTATATACAGGGAGAACCAGATCAATGTGGAGCTATATACAGGGGGTACCAGTACCAGATCAATGTGGAGCTATATACAGGGAGTACCAGATCAATGTGGAGCTATATACAGGGAGTATCAGTACCAGATCAATGTGGAGCTATATACAGGGAGTATCAGTACCAGATCAATGTGGAGCTATATACAAGGAGAACCAGTACCAGATCAATGTGGAGCTATATACAGGGAGTACCAGTAGCAGAACAATGTGGAGCTATATAGAGGGAGCACCAGATCAATGTGGAGCTATATACAGGGAGTACCAGATCAATGTGGAGCTATATAAGGGAGTATCAGTACCAGATCAATGTGGAGCTATATACAGGAGTACCAGTACCAGATCAATGTGGAGCTATATACAGGAGTACCAGTCCCAGATCAATGTGGAGCTATATACAGGGAGTACCAGATCAACGTGGAGCTATAAACAGGAGTACCAGTACCAGATCAATGTGGAGCTATATACAAGGAGTACCAGTACCATAATAATGTAGAGCTATATACAGGAGTACCAGATTATGTGGAGCTATATACAGGGGAGTACCAGATCAATGTGGAGCTGTATACAGGGAGTACCAGTACCAGATCAATGTGGAGCTATATACAGGAGTACCAGTACCAGATCAATGTGGAGCTATATACAGGAGTACCAGGACCAGATCAATGTGGAGCTATATACATGGAGTACCATTACCAGATCAATGTGGAGCTATATACAGGGAGTACCAATACCAGATCAATGTGGAGCTATATACAGGGAGTACCAGATCAATGTGGAGATATATACAGGGAGTACCAGTACCAGATTAATGTGGAGCTATGTATAGGGAGTACCAGTACCAGATCAATGTGTAGCTATATACAGGGAGTACCAGAACAATGTCGAGCTATATACAGGGAGTACCAGTCCCAGATCAATGTGGAGCTATATACAGGGAGTACCAGGACCAGATCAATATGGAGCTATATACAGGGAGAACCAGATCAATGTGGAGCTATATACAGGGAGTACCAGTACCAGATCAATGGGGAGCTATATACAGGGAGTACCAGTACCAGAACAATGTGGAGCTATATAGAGGAGTACCAGATCAATGTGGAGCTATATACAGGGAGTACCAGATCAATGTGGAGCTATATACAGGGAGAATCAGTACCAGATCAATGTGGAGCTATATACAGGGAGTATCAGTAGCAGATCAATGTGGAGCTATATACAGGGAGTACCAGTACCAGATCAATGTGGAGCTATAACAGGGAGTACCAGTACCAGATCAATGTGGGAGCTATACACAGGGAGTACCAGATCAATGTGGAGCTATATACAGGGAGTACCAGCACCAGATCAATGTGGAGCTATATACAGGTAGTACCAGTACCAGATCAATGTGGAGCTATACACAGGGAGTACCAGATCAATGTGGAGCTATATACAGGGAGTACCAGCACCAGATCAATGTGGAGCTATATACAGGTAGTACCAGTACCAGATCAATGTGGAGCTATATACAGGGAGTACCAGTACCAGATCAATGTGGAGCTATACACAGGAGTACCAGATCAATGTGGAGCTATATACAGGGAGTACCAGTACCAGATCAATGTGGAGCTATATACAGGGAGTACCAGTACCAGATCAATGTGGAGCTATATACAGGAAGTACCAGATCAATGTGGAGCTATATACAGGGAATACCAGTACCAGATCAATGTGGAGCTATATTCAGGGAGTACCAGTACCAGATCAATGTGGAGCTATATACAGGAGTACCAGTACCAGATCAATGTGGAGCTATATATAGGGAGTACCAGTACCAGATCAATGTGGAGCTATATACAGGGAGTACCAGATCAATGTGGAGCTATATAGAGGGAGAACCAGTACCAGATCCATGTGGAGCTATATACAGGGAGTACCAGATCAATTTGGAGCTATATACAGGGAGTACCAGTACCAGATCAATGTGGAGCTATATACATGGAGTACCAGATCAATGTGGAGCTATATACAGGGAGTACCAGTACCAGATCAATGTGGAGCTATATACAGGGAGTACCAGGACCAGATCAATGTGGAGCTATATACAGGGAGTACCAGATCAATGTGGAGCTATAACAGGGAGTACCAGTACCCGATCAATGTGGGAGCTATATACAGGGAGTACCAGTACTAGATCAATGTGGAGCTATATACAGGGAGTACCAGGACCAGATCAATGTGGAGCTATATACAGGAGTACCAGTACCAGATCAATGTGGAGCTATGTACAGGGAGTACCAATACCAGATCAATGTGGAGCTATATACAGGGAGTACTAGTACCAGATCAATGTGGAGCTATATACAGGAGAACCAGTAACAGATCAATGTGGAGCTATATTCAGGGAGTACCAGTACCAGATCAATGTGGAGCTATATACAGGGAAAACCAGTACCAGATCAATGTGGAGCTATATATAGGGAGTACCAGTACCAGATCAATGTGGAGCTATATACAGGGATTACCAGATCAACGTGGAGCTATATACAGGGAGTACCAGTACCAGATCAATGTGGAGCTATATACAGGGAGTACCAGTACCATAATAATGTAGAGCTATATACAGGGAGTACCAGATCAATGAGGAGCTATATACAGGGAGTACCAGATCAATGTGGAGCTGTATACAGGGAGTACCAGTACCAGATCAATGTGGAGCTATATACAGGGAGTACCAGTACCAGATCAATGTGGAGCTATATACAGGGAATACCAGGACCAGATCAATGTGGAGCTATATACAGGGAGTACCAGTACCAGATCAATGTGGATTTATATACAGGGAGTACCAATACCAGATCAATGTGGAGCTATATACAGGGAGTACCAGTACCAGATCAATGTGGAGCTATATACAGGAGTACCAGTACCAGATCAATGTGGAGCTATGTATAGGGAGTACCAGTACCAGATCAATGTGTAGCTATATACAGGAGTACCAGAACAATGTCGAGCTATATACAGGGAGTACCAGTCCCAGATCAATGTGGAGCTATATACAGGGAGAACCAGATCAATGTGGAGCTATATACAGGGAGTACCAGTACCAGATCAATGTGGAGCTATATACAGGAGTACCAATACCAGAACAATGTGGAGCTATATAGAGGGAGTACCAGATCAATGTGGAGCTATATACAGGGAGTACCAGATCAATGTGGAGCTATATACAGGGGAGTATCAGTACCAGATCAATGTGGAGCTATATACAGGGGAGTATCAGTACCAGATCAATGTGGAGCTATATACAAGGAGATCCAGTACCAGATCAATGTGGAGCTATATACAGGAGTACCAGTACCAGAACAATGTGGAGCTATATAGAGGGAGCACCAGATCAATGTGGAGCTATATACAGGGAGAACCAGATCAATGTGGAGCTATATACAGGGGGTACCAGTACCAGATCAATGTGGAGCTATATACAGGGAGTACCAGATCAATGTGGAGCTATATACAGGGAGTATCAGTACCAGATCAATGTGGAGCTATATACAGGGAGTATCAGTACCAGATCAATGTGGAGCTATATACAAGGAGAACCAGTACCAGATCAATGTGGAGCTATATACAGGGAGTACCAGTAGCAGAACAATGTGGAGCTATATAGAGGGAGTATCAGTACCAGATCAATGTGGAGCTATATACAAGGAGAACCAGTACCAGATCAATGTGGAGCTATATACAAGGAGTACCAGTACCAGAACAATGTGGAGCTATATAGAGGGAGCACCAGATCAATGTGGAGCTATATACAGGGAGTACCAGATCAATGTGGAGCTATATAAAGGGAGTATCAGTACCAGATCAATGTGGAGCTATATACAGGGAGTACCAGTACCAGATCAATGTGGAGCTATATACATGGAGTACCAGTCCCAGATCAATGTGGAGCTATATACAGGAGTACCAGATCAACGTGGAGCTATATACAGGGAGTACCAGTACCAGATCAATGTGGAGCTATATACAGGGAGTACCAGTACCATAATAATGTAGAGCTATATACAGGGAGTACCAGATCAATGAGGAGCTATATACAGGGAGTACCAGATCAATGTGGAGCTGTATACAGGGAGTACCAGTACCAGATCAATGTGGAGCTATATACAGGGAGTACCAGTACCAGATCAATGTGGAGCTATATACAGGGAATACCAGGACCAGATCAATGTGGAGCTATATACAGGGGAGTACCAGTACCAGATCAATGTGGAGCTATATACAGGAGTACCAATACCAGATCAATGTGGAGCTATATACAGGAGTACCAGTACCAGATCAATGTGGAGCTATATACAGGGAGTACCAGTACCAGATCAATGTGGAGCTATGTATAGGGAGTACCAGTACCAGATCAATGTGTAGCTATATACAGGGAGTACCAGAACAATGTCGAGCTATATACAGGGAGTACCAGTCCCAGATCAATGTGGGAGCTATATACAGGGAGAACCAGATCAATGTGGAGCTATATACAGGGAGTACCAGTACCAGATCAATGTGGAGCTATATACAGGGAGTACCAATACCAGAACAATGTGGAGCTATATAGAGGGAGTACCAGATCAATGAGGAGCTATATACAGGGAGTACCAGATCAATGTGGAGCTATATACAGGGAGTATCAGTACCAGATCAATGTGGAGCTATATACAGGAGTATCAGTACCAGATCAATGTGGAGCTATATACAAGGAGATCCAGTACCAGATCATTGTGGAGCTATATACAGGGAGTACCAGTACCAGAACAATGTGGAGCTATATAGAGGGAGCACCAGATCAATGTGGAGCTATATACAGGGAGAACCAGATCAATGTGGAGCTATATACAGGGGGTACCAGTACCAGATCAATGTGGAGCTATATACAGGGAGTACCAGATCAATGTGGAGCTATATACAGGGAGTATCAGTACCAGATCAATGTGGAGCTATATACAGGGAGTATCAGTACCAGATCAATGTGGAGCTATATACAAGGAGAACCAGTACCAGATCAATGTGGAGCTATATACAGGGAGTACCAGTAGCAGAACAATGTGGAGCTATATAGAGGGAGCACCAGATCAATGTGGAGCTATATACAGGGAGTACCAGATCAATGTGGAGCTATATAAGGGAGTATCAGTACCAGATCAATGTGGAGCTATATACAGGGAGTACCAGTACCAGATCAATGTGGAGCTATATACAGGGAGTACCAGTCCCAGATCAATGTGGAGCTATATACAGGGAGTACCAGATCAACGTGGAGCTATAAACAGGGAGTACCAGTACCAGATCAATGTGGAGCTATATACAAGGAGTACCAGTACCATAATAATGTAGAGCTATATACAGGAGTACCAGATTATGTGGAGCTATATACAGGGAGTACCAGATCAATGTGGAGCTGTATACAGGGAGTACCAGTACCAGATCAATGTGGAGCTATATACAGGGGAGTACCAGTACCAGATCAATGTGGAGCTATATACAGGGAGTACCAGGACCAGATCAATGTGGAGCTATATACATGGAGTACCATTACCAGATCAATGTGGAGCTATATACAGGAGTACCAATACCAGATCAATGTGGAGCTATATACAGGGAGTACCAGATCAATGTGGAGATATATACAGGAGTACCAGTACCAGATTAATGTGGAGCTATGTATAGGGAGTACCAGTACCAGATCAATGTGTAGCTATATACAGGGAGTACCAGAACAATGTCGAGCTATATACAGGGAGTACCAGTCCCAGATCAATGTGGAGCTATATACAGGGAGTACCAGGACCAGATCAATATGGAGCTATATACAGGGAGAACCAGATCAATGTGGAGCTATATACAGGGAGTACCAGTACCAGATCAATGGGGAGCTATATACAGGGAGTACCAGTACCAGAACAATGTGGAGCTATATAGAGGGAGTACCAGATCAATGTGGAGCTATATACAGGGAGTACCAGATCAATGTGGAGCTATATACAGGGAGAATCAGTACCAGATCAATGTGGAGCTATATACAGGGAGTATCAGTAGCAGATCAATGTGGAGCTATATACAGGGAGTACCAGTACCAGATCAATGTGGAGCTATATACAGGGAGTACCAGTACCAGATCAATGTGGAGCTATACACAGGGAGTACCAGATCAATGTGGAGCTATATACAGGGAGTACCAGCACCAGATCAATGTGGAGCTATATACAGGTAGTACCAGTACCAGATCAATGTGGAGCTATACACAGGGAGTACCAGATCAATGTGGAGCTATATACAGGAGTACCAGCACCAGATCAATGTGGAGCTATATACAGGTAGTACCAGTACCAGATCAATGTGGAGCTATATACAGGGGAGTACCAGTACCAGATCAATGTGGAGCTATACACAGGGAGTACCAGATCAATGTGGAGCTATATACAGGAGTACCAGTACCAGATCAATGTGGAGCTATATACAGGGAGTACCAGTACCAGATCAATGTGGAGCTATATACAGGAAGTACCAGATCAATGTGGAGCTATATACAGGGAATACCAGTACCAGATCAATGTGAGCTATATTCAGGGAGTACCAGTACCAGATCAATGTGGAGCTATATACAGGGAGTACCAGTACCAGATCAATGTGGAGCTATATATAGGAGTACCAGTACCAGATCAATGTGGAGCTATATACAGGGAGTACCAGATCAATGTGGAGCTATAGAGGGAGAACCAGTACCAGATCCATGTGGAGCTATATACAGGGAGTACCAGATCAATTTGGAGCTATATACAGGGAGTACCAGTACCAGATCAATGTGGAGCTATATACATGGAGTACCAGATCAATGTGGAGCTATATACAGGAGTACCAGTACCAGATCAATGTGGAGCTATATACAGGGAGTACCAGGACCAGATCAATGTGGAGCTATATACAGGGGAGTACCAGATCAATGTGGAGCTATATACAGGGAGTACCAGTACCCGATCAATGTGGAGCTATATACAGGGAGTACCAGTACTAGATCAATGTGGAGCTATATACAGGGAGTACCAGGACCAGATCAATGTGGAGCTATATACAGGGAGTACCAGTACCAGATCAATGTGGAGCTATGTACAGGGAGTACCAATACCAGATCAATGTGGAGCTATATACAGGGAGTACTAGTACCAGATCAATGTGGAGCTATACAGGAGAACCAGTAACAGATCAATGTGGGAGCTATATTCAGGAGTACCAGTACCAGATCAATGTGGAGCTATACAGGGAAAACCAGTACCAGATCAATGTGGAGCTATATATAGGGGAGTACCAGTACCAGATCAATGTGGAGCTATATACAGGGAGTACCAGATCAATGTGGAGCTATATACAGGGAGTACCAGTACCAGATCAATGTGGAGCTATATACAGGAAGTACCAGATCAATGTGGAGCTATATACAGGGAGTACCAGTACCAGATCATTGTGGAGCTATATACAGGGAGTTCCAGTACCAGATTCATGTGGAGCTATATACAGGGAGTACCAGTACCAGATCAATGTGGAGCTATATACAGGAGTACCAGATCAATGTGGAGCTATATACAGGGAGTACCAGTACCAGATCATTGTGGAGCTATATACAGGGAGTACCAGATCAATGTGGAGCTATATATGGGGATTACCAGTACCAGATCAATGTGGAGCTATATACAGGGAGTAACAGATCAATGTGGAGCTATATACAGGGAGTACCAGATCAATGTGGAGCTATATACAGGAGTACCAGATCAATGTGGAGCTATATACAGGGAGTACCAGATCAATGTGGAGCTATATATAGGGAGTACCAGTACCAGATCAATGTGGAGCTATATACAGGGAGTACCAGATCAATGTGGAGCTATATACAGGGAGAACCAGTACCAGATCAATGTGGAGCTATATACAGGGAGTGCCAGTACCATATCAATGTGGAGCTATATACAGGGAGTACCAGGTCAATGTGGAGCTATATACAGGGAGTACCAGTACCAGATCAATGTTGAGCTATATACAGGGAGTTCCAGTACCAGATCAATGTGGAGCTATATACAGGGAGTACTAGTACCAGATCAATGTGGAGCTATATACAGGGAGAACCAGTACCAGATCAATGTGGAGCTATATTCAGGAGTACCAGTACCAGATCAATGTGGAGCTATATACAGGGAGTACCAGTACCAGATCAATGTGGAGCTATATATAGGGAGTACCAGTACCAGATCAATGTGGAGCTATATACAGGGAGTACCAGATCAATGTGGAGCTATATACAGGGAGTACCAGTACCAGATCAATGTGGAGCTATATACAGGGAGTACCAGTACCAGATCAATGTGGAGCTATATACAGGAGTACCAGTACCAGATCAATGTGGAGCTATATACAGGGAGTTCCAGTACCAAATCAATGTGGAGCTATATACAGGGAGTACCAGTACCAGATCAATGTGGAGCTATATACAGGGAGTACCAGATCAATGTGGAGCTATATATAGGGAGTACCAGTACCAGATCAATGTGGAGCTATATACAGGGAGTACCAGATCAATGTGGAGCTATATATAGGGAGTACCAGTACCAGATCAATGTGGAGCTATATACAGGGAGTAACAGATCAATGTGGAGCTATATACAGGGAGTACAAGATCAATGTGGAGCTATATACAGGGAGTACCAGATCAATGTGGAGCTATATACAGGGAGTACCAGTACCAGATCAATGTGGAGCTATATATAGGAGTACCAGTACCAGATCAATGTGGAGCTATATAGGGAGTACCAGTACCAGATCAATGTGGAGCTATATACAGAGAGTAACAGATCAATGTGGAGCTATATACAGGGAGTACCAGATCAATGTGGAGCTACATACAGGGAGTACCAGATCAATGTGGAGCTATATACAGGGAGTACCAGATCAATGTGGAGCTATATATAGGGAGTACCAGTACCAGATCAATGTGGAGGTATATACAGGGAGTACCAGATAAATGTGGAGCTATATACAGGGAGTACCAGTACCAGATCAATGTGGAGCTATATACAGGGAGTGCCAGTACCAGATCAATGTGGAGCTATATACAGGGAGTACCAGATCAATGTGGAGCTATATACAGGGAGTACCAGTACCAGATCAATGTGGAGCTATATACAGGGGAGTTCCAGTACCAGATCAATGTGGAGCTATATACAGGGAGTACCAGTACCAGATCAATGTGGAGCTATATACAGGGAGAACCAGATCAATGTGGAGCTATATACAGGGAGTACCAGTACCAGATCAATGTGGAGCTATATACAGGGAGTACCAGTACCAGAACAATGTGGAGCTATATAGAGGGAGTACCAGATCAATGTGGAGCTATATACAGGAGTACCAGATCAATGTGGAGCTATATACAGGAGTATCAATACCAGATCAATGTGGAGCTATATACAGGGAGTACCAGTACCAGAACAATGTGGAGCTATAAGAGGGGAGCACCAGATCAATGTGGAGCCATATACAGGGAGAACCAGATCAATGTGGAGCTATATACAGGAGTACCAGTACCAGATCAATGTGGAGCTATATACAGGAGTGCCAGATCAATGTGGAGCTATATACAGGGAGTATCAGTACCAGATCAATGTGGAGCTATATACAGGGGAGTATCAGTACCAGATCAATGTGGAGCTATATACAAGGAGAACCAGTACCAGATCAATGTGGAGCTATATACAGGGAGTACCAGTAGCAGAACAATGTGGAGCTATATAGAGGAGCACCAGATCAATGTGGAGCTATATACAGGGAGTACCAGATCAATGTGGAGCTATATAAAGGGAGTATCAGTACCAGATCAATGTGGAGCTATATACAGGGAGTACCAGTACCAGATCAATGTGGAGCTATATACAGGGAGTACCAGATCAATGTGGAGCTATATACAGGAGTACCAGATCAATGTGGAGCTATATATAGGGAGTACCAGTACCAGATCAATGTGGAGCTATATACAGGGAGTACCAGATCAATGTGGAGCTATATACAGGGAGAACCAGTACCAGATCAATGTGGAGCTATATACAGGAGTGCCAGTACCATATCAATGTGGAGCTATATACAGGGAGTACCAGGTCAATGTGGGAGCTATATACAGGGAGTACCAGTACCAGATCAATGTGTGAGCTATATACAGGGGAGTTCCAGTACCAGATCAATGTGGAGCTATATACAGGAGTACTAGTACCAGATCAATGTGGAGCTATATACAGGGAGAACCAGTACCAGATCAATGTGGAGCTATATTCAGGGAGTACCAGTACCAGATCAATGTGGAGCTATATACAGGGAGTACCAGTACCAGATCAATGTGGAGCTATATATAGGAGTACCAGTACCAGATCAATGTGGAGCTATATACAGGAGTACCAGATCAATGTGGAGCTATATACAGGGAGTACCAGTACCAGATCAATGTGGAGCTATATACAGGGAGTACCAGTACCAGATCAATGTGGAGCTATATACAGGGAGTACCAGTACCAGATCAATGTGGAGCTATATACAGGGAGTTCCAGTACCAAATCAATGTGGAGCTATATACAGGGAGTACCAGTACCAGATCAATGTGGAGCTATATACAGGGAGTACCAGATCAATGTGGAGCTATATATAGGGGAGTACCAGTACCAGATCAATGTGGAGCTATATACAGGGAGTACCAGATCAATGTGGAGCTATATATAGGGAGTACCAGTACCAGATCAATGTGGAGCTATATACAGGGAGTAACAGATCAATGTGGAGCTATATACAGGGAGTACAAGATCAATGTGGAGCTATATACAGGAAGTACCAGATCAATGTGGAGCTATATACAGGGAGTACCAGTACCAGATCAATGTGGAGCTATATATAGGGAGTACCAGTACCAGATCAATGTGGAGCTATATATAGGGAGTACCAGTACCAGATCAATGTGGAGCTATATACAGAGAGTAACAGATCAATGTGGAGCTATATACAGGGAGTACCAGATAAATGTGGAGCTACATACAGGGAGTACCAGATCAATGTGGAGCTATATACAGGGAGTACCAGATCAATGTGGAGCTATATATAGGGAGTACCAGTACCAGATCAATGTGGAGGTATATACAGGGAGTACCAGATAAATGTGGAGCTATATACAGGGTGTACCAGTACCAGATCAATGTGGAGCTATATACAGGAGTGCCAGTACCAGATCAATGTGGAGCTATATACAGGGAGTACCAGATCAATGTGGAGCTATATACAGGGAGTACCAGTACCAGATCAATGTGGAGCTATATACAGGGAGTTCCAGTACCAGATCAATGTGGAGCTATATACAGGAGTACCAGTACCAGATCAATGTGGAGCTATATACAGGGAGAACCAGATCAATGTGGAGCTATATACAGGAGTACCAGTACCAGATCAATGTGGAGCTATATACAGGGAGTACCAGTACCAGAACAATGTGGAGCTATATAGAGGGAGTACCAGATCAATGTGGAGCTATATACAGGGAGTACCAGATCAATGTGGAGCTATATACAGGGAGTATCAATACCAGATCAATGTGGAGCTATATACAGGGAGTACCAGTACCAGAACAATGTGGAGCTATATAGAGGGAGCACCAGATCAATGTGGAGCCATATACAGGGAGAACCAGATCAATGTGGAGCTATATACAGGGAGTACCAGTACCAGATCAATGTGGAGCTATATACAGGAGTGCCAGATCAATGTGGAGCTATATACAGGAGTATCAGTACCAGATCAATGTGGAGCTATATACAGGGAGTATCAGTTACCAGATCAATGTGGAGCTATATACAAGGAGAACCAGTACCAGATCAATGTGGAGCTATATACAGGGAGTACCAGTAGCAGAACAATGTGGAGCTATATAGAGGGAGCACCAGATCAATGTGGAGCTATATACAGGGAGTACCAGATCAATGTGGAGCTATATAAAGGGAGTATCAGTACCAGATCAATGTGGAGCTATATACAGGGAGTACCAGTACCAGATCAATGTGGAGCTATATACAGGGAGTACCAGTCCCAGATCAATGTGGAGCTATATACAGGGAGTACCAGATCAACGTGAGCTATAAACAGGGAGTACCAGTACCAGATCAATGTGGAGCTATATACAGGGAGTACCAGATTATGTGGAGCTATATACAGGGAGTACCAGATCAATGTGGAGCTGTATACAGGGAGTACCAGTACCAGATCAATGTGGAGCTATATACAGGGAGTACCAGTACCAGATCAATGTGGAGCTATATACAGGGAGTACCAGGACCAGATCAATGTGGAGCTATATACAGGAGTACCAGTACCAGATCAATGTGGAGCTATATACAGGAGTACCAATACCAGATCAATGTGGAGCTATATAAAGGGAGTACCAGATCAATGTGGAGATATATACAGGGAGTACCAGTACCAGATTAATGTGGAGCTATGTATAGGAGTACCAGTACCAGATCAATGTGTAGCTATATACAGGAGTACCAGAACAATGTCGAGCTATATACAGGGAGTACCAGTCCCAGATCAATGTGGAGCTATATCCAGGGAGTACCAGGACCAGATCAATATGGAGCTATATACAGGGAGAACCAGATCAATGTGGAGCTATATACAGGGAGTACCAGTACCAGATAAATGGGGAGCTATATACAGGGAGTACCAGTACCAGAACAATGTGGAGCTATATAGAGGGGAGTACCAGATCAATGTGGAGCTATATACAGGGAGTACCAGATCAATGTGGAGCTATATACAGGGAGTACCAGTACCAGATCAATGTGGAGCTATATACAGGGAGTACCAGTACCAGATCAATGTGGAGCTATACACAGGAGTACCAGATCAATGTGGAGCTATATACAGGAGTACCAGCACCAGATCAATGTGGAGCTATATACAGGTAGTACCAGTACCAGATCAATGTGGAGCTATATACAGGGAGTACCAGTACCAGATCAATGTGGAGCTATACACAGGAGTACCAGATCAATGTGGAGCTATATACAGGGAGTACCAGTACCAGATCAATGTGGAGCTATATACAGGGAGTACCAGTACCAGATCAATGTGGAGCTATATACAGGGAGTACCAGTACCAGAACAATGTGGAGCTATATAGAGGAGTACCAGATCAATGTGGAGCTATATACAGGGAGTACCAGATCAATGTGTAGCTATATACAGGGAGTATCCGTACCAGATCAATGTGGAGCTATATACAGGAGTATCAGTACCAGATCAATGTGGAGCTATATACAGGGAGAACCAGTACCAGATCAATATGGATCTATATACAGGAGTACCAGTACCAGATCAATGTGGAGCTATATACAGGGAGTACCAGTACCAGATCAATGTGGAGCTATATACAGGGAGTACCAGTACCAGATCAATGTGGAGCTATATACAGGGAGAACCAGATCAATGTGGAGCAATATACAGGGAGTACCAGTACCAGATCAATGTGGAGCTATATACAGGGAGTACCAGTACCAGAACAATGTGGAGCTATATAGAGGGAGTACCAGATCAATGTGGAGCTATATAGGAGTACCAGATCAATGTGGAGCTATATACAGGGAGTATCAGTACCAGATCAATGTGGAGCTATATACAGGGAGTATCAGTACCAGATCAATGTGGAGTTATATACAGGGAGAACCAGTACCAGATCAATGTGGAGCTATATACAGGGGAGTACCAGTACCAGATCAATGTGGAGCCATATACAGGGAGAACCAGATCAATGTGGAGCTATATACAGGGAGTACCAGTACCAGATCAATGTGGAGCTATATACAGGGAGTACTAGTACCAGAACAATGTGGAGCTATATAGAGGAGTACCAGATCAATGTGGAGCTATATACAGGGAGTACCAGATCAATGTGTAGCTATATACAGGGAGTATCAGTACCAGATCAATGTGGAGCTATATACAGGGAGGACGAGTACCAGATCAATGTGGAGCTATATACAGGGAGAACCAGTACCAGATCAATGTGGAGCTATATACAGGGAGTACCAGTACCAGATCAATGTGGAGATATATACAGGGAGTACCAGTACCAGATCTTTATTCCGTATACAGTGGGGGAAAAAAGTATTTAGTCAGCCACCAATTGTGCAAGTTCTCCCACTTAAAAAGATGAGAAAGGCCTGTAATTTTCATCATAGGTACACGTCAACTTTGACAGACAAATTGAGATTTTTTTTCTCCAGAAAATCACCTTGTAGGATTTTTAATGAATTTATTTGCAAATTATGGTGGAAAATAAGTATTTGGTCACATACAAACAAGCAAGATTTCTGTCTCTCACAGACCTGTAACTTCTTCTTTAAGAGGCTCCTCTGTCCTCCACCTGTTACCTGTATTTATGGCACCTGCTTGAACTTGTTATCAGTATAAAAGACACCTGTCCACAACCTCAAACAGTCACACTCCAAATTCCACTATGGCCAAGACCAAAGAGCTGTCAAAGGACACCAGAAACAAAATTGTAGACCTGCACCAGGCTGGGAAGACTGACTCTGCAATAGGTAAGCAGCTTGGTTTGAAGAAATCAACTGTGGGAGCAATTATTAGGAAATGGAAGACATACAAGACCACTGATAATCTCCCTCGATCTGGGGCTCCACGCAAGATCTCACCCCGTGGGGTCAAAATGATCACAAGAACGGTGAGCAAAAATCCCAGAACCACACGGGGGGACCTAGTGAATGATCTGCAGAGAGCTGGGACCAAAGTAACAAAGCCTACCATCAGTAACACACTATGCCGCCAGGGACTCAAATCCTCAGTGCCAGACGTGTCCCCCTGCTTAAGTCAGTACATGTCCAGGCCCGTCTGAAGTTTGCTAGAGTGCATTTGGATGATCCAGAATAGGATTGGGAGAATGTCATATGGTCAGATGAAACCAAAATAAAACTTTTTGGTAAAAACTCATCTCGTCATGTTTGGAGGACAAAGAATGCTGAGTTGCATCCAAAGAACACCATACCTACTGTGAAGCATGGGGGTGGAAACATCATGCTTTGGGGCTGTTTTTCTGCAAAGGGACCAGGACGACTGATCCGTGTAAAGGAAAGAATGAATGGGGCCATGTATCGTGAGATTTTGAGTGAAAACCTCCTTCCATCAGCAAGGGCATTGAAGATGAAACGTGGCTGGGTCTTTCAGCATGACAATGATCCCAAACACACCGCCCGGGCAACGAAGGAGTGGCTTCGTAAAGAAGCATTTCAAGGTCCTGGAGTGGCCTGCCAGTCTCCAGATCTCAACCCCATTGAAAATCTTTGGAGGGAGTTGAAAGTCTGTGTTGCCCAGCGACAGCCCCAAAACATCACTGCTCTAGAGGAGATCTGCATGGAGGAATGGGCCAAAATACCAGCAACAGTGTGTGAAAACCTTGTGAAGACTTACAGAAAACGTTTGACCTGTGTCATTGCCAACAAAGGGTATATAACAAAGTATTGAGAAACTTTTGTTATTGACCAAATACTTATTTTCCACCATAATTTGCAAATAAATTCATTAAAAATCCTACAATGTGATTTTCTGCATTTTTTTCTCATTTTGTCTGTCATACTTGACGTGTACCTATGATGAAAATTACAGGCCTCTCTCATCTTTTTAAGTGGGAGAACTTGCACAATTGGTGGCTGACTAAATACTTTTTCCCCCCACTGTATATACAGGGAGTACCAGTACCAGATCAATGTGAAACTATATACAGGGAGAACCAGATCAATGTGGAGCTATATACAGGGAGTACCAGTACCAGATCAATGTGGAGCTATATACAGGAGTACCAGTACCAGAACAATGTGGAGCTATATAGAGGAGTACCAGATCAATGTGGAGCTATATACAGGAGTACCAGATAATGTGGAGCTATATACAGGGAGTATCAGTACCAGATCAATGTGGAGCTATATACAGGGAGTATCAGTACCAGATCAATGTGGAGCTATATACAAGGAGAACCAGTACCAGATCAATGTGGAGCTATATACAAGGAGTACCAGTACCAGAACAATGTGGAGCTATATAGAGGGAGCACCAGATCAATGTGGAGCTATATACAGGGAGTACCAGATCAATGTGGAGCTATATAAAGGGAGTATCAGTCCCAGATCAATGTGGAGCTATATACAGGGAGTACCAGTACCCGATCAATGTGGAGCTAAATACATGGAGTACCAGTCCCAGATCAATGTGGAGCTATATACAGGGAGTACCAGATCAACGTGGAGCTATATACAGGGAGTACCAGTACCAGATCAATGTGGAGCTATATACAGGGAGTACCAGTACCATAATAATGTAGAGCTATATACAGGGAGTACCAGATCAATGAGGAGCTATATACAGGGAGTACCAGATCAATGTGAGCTGTATACAGGGAGTACCAGTACCAGATCAATGTGGGAGCTATATACAGGGAGTACCAGGACCAGATCAATGTGGAGCTATATACAGGGAGTACCAGTACCAGATCAATGGGGAGCTATATACAGGGAGTACCAATACCAGATCAATGTGGGAGCTATATACAGGGAGTACCAATACCAGATCAATGTGGAGCTATATACAGGGAGTACCAGTACCAGATCAATGTGGAGCTATATACAGGGAGTACCAGTACCAGATCAATGTGGAGCTATGTATAGGAGTACCAGTACCAGATCAATGTGTAGCTATATACAGGAGTACCAGAACAATGTCGAGCTATATACAGGAGTACCAGTCCCAGATCAATGTGGAGCTATATACAGGGAGAACCAGATCAATGTGGAGCTATATACAGGAGTACCAGTACCAGATCAATGTGGAGCTATATACAGGGAGTACCAGTACCAGAACAATGTGGAGCTATATAGAGGAGTACCAGATCAATGTGGAGCTATATACAGGAGTACCAGATCAATGTGGAGCTATATACAGGAAGTATCAGTACCAGATCAATGTGGAGCTATATACAGGGAGTATCAGTACCAGATCAATGTGGAGCTATATACAAGGAGATCCAGTACCAGATCAATGTGGAGCTATATACAGGGAGTACCAGTACCAGAACAATGTGGAGCTATATAGAGGAGCACCCAGATCAATGTGGAGCTATATACAGGGAGAACCAGATCAATGTGGAGCTATATACAGGGGGTACCAGTACCAGATCAATGTGGAGCTATATACAGGGAGTACCAGATCAATGTGGAGCTATATACAGGGAGTATCAGTACCAGATCAATGTGGAGCTATATACAGGGAGTATCAGTACCAGATCAATGTGGAGCTATATACAAGGAGAACCAGTACCAGATCAATGTGGAGCTATATACAGGGAGTACCAGTAGCAGAACAATGTGGAGCTATATAGAGGGGAGCACCAGATCAATGTGGAGCTATATACAGGAGTACCAGATCAATGTGGAGCTATATGAGGAGTATCAGTACCAGATCAATGTGGAGCTATATACAGGGAGTACCAGTACCAGATCAATGTGGAGCTATATACAGGGGAGTACCAGTCCCAGATCAATGTGGAGCTATATACAGGGAGTACCAGATCAACGTGGAGCTATAAACAGGGAGTACCAGTACCAGATCAATGTGGAGCTATATACAGGGAGTACCAGTACCATAATAATGTAGAGCTATATACAGGGAGTACCAGATTATGTGGAGCTATATACAGGAGTACCAGATCAATGTGGAGCTGTATACAGGGAGTACCAGTACCAGATCAATGTGGAGCTATATACAGGGAGTACCAGTACCAGATCAATGTGGAGCTATATACAGGAGTACCAGGACCAGATCAATGTGGAGCTATATACAGAGAGTACCAGTACCAGATCAATGTGGAGCTATATACAGGGAGTACCAATACCAGATCAATGTGGAGCTATATACAGGAGTACCAGATCAATGTGGAGATATATACAGGAGTACCAGTACCAGATTAATGTGGAGCTATGTATAGGGAGTACCAGTACCAGATCAATGTTTAGCTATATACAGGGAGTACCAGAACAATGTCGAGCTATATACAGGGAGTACCAGTCCCAGATCAATGTGGAGCTATATACAGGGAGTACCAGGACCAGATCAATATGGAGCTATATACAGGAGAACCAGATCAATGTGGAGCTATATACAGGGAGTACCAGTACCAGATCAATGGGGAGCTATATACAGGGAGTACCAGTACCAGAACAATGTGGAGCTATATAGAGGGAGTACCAGATCAATGTGGAGCTATATACAGGGGAGTACCAGATCAATGTGGAGCTATATACAGGAGTACCAGCACCAGATCAATGTGGAGCTATATACAGGTAGTACCAGTACCAGATCAATGTGGAGCTATATACAGGGAGTACCAGTACCAGATCAATGTGGAGCTATACACAGGGAGTACCAGATCAATGTGGAGCTATATACAGGGAGTACCAGTACCAGATCAATGTGGAGCTATATACAGGGAGTACCAGTACCATATCAATGTGGAGCTATATACAGGAAGTACCAGATCAATGTGGAGCTATATACAGGGAATATCAGTACCAGATCAATGTGGAGCTATATTCAGGGAGTACCAGTACCAGATCAATGTGGAGCTATATACAGGAGTACCAGTACCAGATCAATGTGGAGCTATATATAGGGAGTACCAGTACCAGATCAATGTGGAGCTATATACAGGAGTACCAGATCAATGTGGAGCTATATAGAGGGAGAACCAGTACCAGATCAATGTGGAGCTATATACAGGGAGTACCAGATCAATGTGGAGCTATATACAGGGAGTACCAGTACCAGATCAATGTGGAGCTATATACAGGAGTACCAGATCAATGTGGAGCTATATACAGGAGTACCAGTACCAGATCAATGTGGAGCTATATACAGGGAGTACCAGGACCAGATCAATGTGGAGCTATATACAGGGAGTACCAGATCAATGTGGAGCTATATACAGGGAGTACCAGTACCCGATCAATGTGGAGCTATATACAGGGAGTACCAGTATTAGATCAATGTGGAGCTATATACAGGGAGTACCAGGACCAGATCAATGTGGAGGCTATATACAGGGAGTACCAGTACCAGATCAATGTGGAGCTATGTACAGGGAGTACCAATACCAGACCAATGTGGAGCTATATACAGGAGTACTAGTACCAGATCAATGTGGAGCTATATACAGGGAGAACCAGTACCAGATCAATGTGGAGCTATATTCAGGGAGTACCAGTACCAGATCAATGTGGAGCTATATACAGGGAGTACCAGTACCAGATCAATGTGGAGCTATATAGGGAGTACCAGTACCAGATCAATGTGGAGCTATATACAGGGGAGTACCAGATCAATGTGGAGCTATATACAGGGAGTTCCAGTACCAGATCAATGTGGAGCTATATACAGGAAGTACCAGATCAAGGTGGAGCTATATACAGGAGTACCAGTACCAGATCAATGTGGAGCTATATACAGGGAGTTCCAGTACCAGATTCATGTGGAGCTATATACAGGAGTACCAGTACCAGATCAATGTGGAGCTATATACAGGGAGTACCAGATCAATGTGGAGCTATATACAGGGAGTACCAGTACCAGATCAATGCGGAGCTATATACAGGAGTACCAGTACCAGAACAATGTGGAGCTATATAGAGGGAGTACCAGATCAATGTGGAGCTATATACAGGGAGTACCAGATCAATGTGGAGCTATATAAAGGGAGTATCAGTACCAGATCAATGTGGAGCTATATACAGGAGTACCAGTACCAGAACAATGTGGAGCTATATAGAGGGAGCACCAGATCAATGTGGAGCTATATACAGGGAGAACCAGATCAATGTGGAGCTATATACAGGGAGTACCAGTACCAGATCAATGTGGAGCTATATACAGGGAGTACCAGATCAATGTGGAGCTATATACAGGGAGTATCAGTACACGATCAATGTGGAGCTATATACAGGGAGTATCAGTACCAGATCAATGTGGAGCTATATACAAGGAGAACCAGTACCAGATCAATGTGGAGCTATATACAGGGAGTACCAGATATATGTGGAGCTATATACAGGGAGTATCAGTACAAGATCAATGTGGAGCTATATACAGGGAGTATCAGTACCAGATCAATGTGGAGCTATATACAAGGAGAACCAGTACCAGATCAATGTGGAGCTATATACAGGGAGTACCAGTACCAGATCAATGTGGAGCTATATACAGGGAGTACCAGTCCCAGATCAATGTGGAGCTATATACAGGGGAGTACCAGATCAACGTGGAGCTATAAACAGGGAGTACCAGTACCAGATCAATGTGGAGCTATATACAGGCAGTACCAGTACCATAATAATGTAGAGCTATATACAGGAGTACCAGATTATGTGGAGCTATATACAGGAGTACCAGATCAATGTGGAGCTGTATACAGGGAGTACCAGTACCAGATCAATGTGGAGCTATATACAGGGAGTACCAGTACCAGATCAATGTGGAGCTATAACAGGGAGTACCAGGACCAGATCAATGTGGAGCTATATACAGGGAGTACCAGTACCAGATCAATGTGGAGCTATATACAGGGGAGTACCAATACCAGATCAATGTGGAGCTATATACAGGGAGTACCAGATCAATGTGGAGATATATACAGGGAGTACCAGTACCAGATTAATGTGGAGCTATGTATAGGGAGTACCAGTACCAGATCAATGTGTAGCTATATACAGGGAGTACCAGAACAATGTCGAGCTATAACAGGGAGTACCAGTCCCAGAACAATGTGGAGCTATATACAGGGGAGTACCAGGACCAGATCAATATGGAGCTATATACAGGAGTACCAGAACCAGATCAATGTGGAGCTATATACAGGAGTACCAGTACCAGATCAATGGGGGAGCTATATACAGGGAGTACCAGTACCAGAACAATGTGGGAGCTATATAGAGGGAGTACCAGATCAATGTGTGGAGCTATATACAGGGAGTACCAGATCAATGTGGAGCTATATACAGGGAGCACCAGTACCAGATCAATGTGGAGCTATATACAGGGAGTACCAGTACCAGATAAATGTGGAGCTATACACAGGAGTACCAGATCAATGTGGAGCTATATACAGGGAGAACCAGCACCAGATCAATGTGGAGCTATATACAGGTAGTACCAGTACCAGATCAATGTGGAGCTATATACAGGAGAGTACCAGTACCAGATCAATGTGGAGCTATACACAGGGAGTACCAGATCAATGTGGAGCTATATACAGGGAGTACCAGTACCAGATCAATGTGGAGCTATATACAGGGAGTACCAGTACCAGATCAATGTGGGAGCTATATACAGGAAGTACCAGATAAATGTGGAGCTATATACAGGGAATACCAGTACCAGATCAATGTGGAGCTATATTCAGGGAGTACCAGTACCAGATCAATGTGGAGCTATATACAGGGAGTACCAGTACCAGATCAATGTGGAGCTATATATAGGGAGTATTAGTACCAGATCAATGTGGAGCTATATACAGGAGTACCAGATCAATGTGGAGCTATATAGAGAGGGAGAACCAGTACCAGATCAATGTGGAGCTATATACAGGGAGTACCAGATCAATGTGGAGCTATATACAGGGAGTACCAGTACCAGATCAATGTGGAGCTATATACAGGGAGTACCAGATCAATGTGGAGCTATATACAGGGAGTACCAGTACCAGATCAATGTGGAGCTATATACAGGAGTACCAGGACCAGATCAATGTGGAGCTATATACAGGAGTACCAGATCAATGTGGAGCTATATACAGGGAGTACCAGTACCCGATCAATGTGGAGCTATATACAGGAGTACCAGTACTAGATCAATGTGGAGCTATATACAGGGAGTACCAGGACCAGATCAATGCGGGAGCTATATACAGGAGTACCAGTACCAGATCAATGTGGAGCTATGTACAGGAGTACCAGTACCAGATCAATGTGGAGCTATATACAGGAGTACCAGTTCCAGATCAATGTGGAGCTATATATAGGAGTACCAGTACCAGATCAATGTGGAGCTATATACAGGAGTACCAGATCAATGTGGAGCTATATACAGGGAGTACCAGTACCAGATCAATGTGGAGCTATATACAGGGAGTTCCAGTACCAGATTCATGTGGAGCTATATACAGGAGTACCAGTACCAGATCAATGTGGAGCTATATACAGGGAGTACCAGATCAATGTGGAGCTATATACAGGGAGTACCAGTACCAGATCAATGTGGAGCTATATACAGGAGTACCAGATCAATGTGGAGCTATATATAGGGATTACCAGTACCAGATCAATGTGGAGCTATATACAGGAGTAACAGATCAATGTGGAGCTATATACAGGGAGTAACAGATCAATGTGGAGCTATATACAGGTAGTACCAGATCAATGTGGAGCTATATACAGGGAGTACCAGATCAATGTGGAGCTATATACAGGGAGTACCAGTACCAGATCAATGTGGAGCTATATATAGGAGTACCAGTACCAGATCAATGTGGAGCTATATACAGGAGTACCAGATAAATGTGGAGCTATATACAGGGAATACCAGTACCAGATCAATGTGGAGCTATATTCAGGGAATACCAGTACCAGATCAATGTGGAGCTATATACAGGAGTACCAGTACCAGATCAATGTGGAGATATATATAGGGAGTATTAGTACCAGATCAATGTGGAGCTATATACAGGGAGTACCAGATCAATGTGGAGCTATATAGAGGGAGAACCAGTACCAGATCAATGTGGAGCTATATACAGGGAGTACCAGATCAATGTGGAGCTATATACAGGAATACCAGTACCAGATCAATGTGGAGCTATATACAGGGAGTACCAGATCAATGTGGAGCTATATACAGGGAGTACCAGTACTAGATCAATGTGGAGCTATATACAGGAGTACCAGGACCAGATCAATGTGGAGCTATATACAGGGAGTACCAGTACCAGATCAATGTAGGAGCTATGTACAGGGAGTACCAATACCAGATCAATGTGGAGCTATATACAGGGAGTACTAGTACCAGATCAATGTGGAGCTATATACAGGGAGAACCAGTACCAGATCAATGTGGAGCTATATTCAGGAGTACCAGTACCAGATCAATGTGGAGCTATATACAGGGAGTACCAGTACCAGATCAATGTGGAGCTATATATAGGGAGTACCAGTACCAGATCAATGTGGAGCTATATACAGGGAGTACCAGATCAATGTGGAGCTATATACAGGAGTACCAGTACCAGATCAATGTGGAGCTATATACAGGAAGTACCAGATCAATGTGGAGATATATACAGGGAGTACCAGTACCAGATCAATGTGGAGCTATATACAGGGAGTTCCAGTACCAGATTCATGTGGAGCTATATACAGGAGTACCAGTACCAGATCAATGTGGAGCTATATACAGGGAGTACCAGATCAATGTGGAGCTATATACAAGGAGAACCAGTACCAGATCAATGTGGAGCTATATACAGGGAGTACCAGTACCAGATCAATGTGGAGCTATATACAGGGGAGTACCAGTCCCAGATCAATGTGGAGCTATATACAGGGAGTACCAGATCAACGTGGAGCTATAAACAGGAGTACCAGTACCAGATCAATGTGGGAGCTATATACAGGCAGTACCAGTACCATAATAATGTAGAGCTATATACAGGGAGTACCAGATTATGTGGAGCTATATACAGGGAGTACCAGATCAATGTGGAGCTATATACAGGGAGTACCAGTACCAGATCAATGTGGAGCTATATACAGGGAGTACCAGATCAATGTGGAGCTATATACAGGGAGTACCAGTACCAGATCAATGTGGAGCTATATACAGGAGTACCAGGACCAGATCAATGTGGAGCTATATACAGGGAGTACCAGATCAATGTGGAGCTATATACAGGGAGTACCAGTACCCGATCAATGTGGAGGCTATATACAGGAGTACCAGTACTAGATCAATGTGGAGCTACATACAGGGAGTACCAGGACCAGATCAATGTGGAGCTATATACAGGGGAGTACCAGTACCAGATCAATGTGGAGCTATGTACAGGAGTACCAGTACCAGATCAATGTGGAGCTATATACAGGGAGTACCAGTACCAGATCAATGTGGAGCTATATATAGGGAGTACCAGTACCAGATCAATGTGGAGCTATATACAGGGAGTACCAGATCAATGTGGAGCTATATACAGGGAGTACCAGTACCAGATCAATGTGGAGCTATATACAGGGAGTTCCAGTACCAGATTCATGTGGAGCTATATACAGGGAGTACCAGTACCAGATCAATGTGGAGCTATATACAGGGAGTACCAGATCAATGTGGAGCTATATACAGGGAGTACCAGTACCAGATCAATGTGGAGCTATATACAGGGAGTACCAGATCAATGTGGAGCTATATATAGGGATTACCAGTACCAGATCAATGTGGAGCTATATACAGGGAGTAACAGATCAATGTGGAGCTATATACAGGGAGTAACAGATCAATGTGGAGCTATATACAGGTAGTACCAGATCAATGTGGAGCTATATACAGAGAGTACCAGATCAATGTGGAGCTATATACAGGGAGTACCAGTACCAGATCAATGTGGAGCTATATATAGGGAGTACCAGTACCAGATCAATGTGAGCTATATACAGGGAGTACCAGATACATGTGGAGCTATATACAGGGAATACCAGTACCAGATCAATGTGGAGCTATGTTCAGGGAATACCAGTACCAGATCAATGTGGAGCTATATACAGGAGTACCAGTACCAGATCAATGTGGAGCTATATATAGGGAGTATTAGTACCAGATCAATGTGGAGCTATATACAGGGAGTACCAGATCAATGTGGAGCTATATAGAGGGAGAACCAGTACCAGATCAATGTGGAGCTATATACAGGGAGTACCAGATCAATGTGGAGCTATATACAGGGGAGTACCAGTACCAGATCAATGTGGAGCTATATACAGGAGTACCAGATCAATGTGGAGCTATATACAGGGAGTACCAGTACCAGATCAATGTGGAGCTATATACAGGGAGTACCAGGACCAGATCAATGTGGAGCTATATACAGGGAGTACCAGATCAATGTGGAGCTATATACAGGGAGTACCAGTACCCGATCAATGTGGAGCTATATACGGGAGAACCAGTACCAGATCAATGTGGAGCTATATACAGGAGTACCAGATCAATGTGGAGCTATATACAGGAGTACCAGTACCAGATCAATGTGGAGCTATATACAGGGAGTACCAGGACCAGATCAATGTGGAGCTATATACAGGGAGTACCAGTACCAGATCAATGTGGAGCTATGTACAGGAGTACCAATACCAGATCAATGTGGAGCTATATACAGGGAGTACTAGTACCAGATCAATGTGGAGCTATATACAGGAGAACCAGTACCAGATCAATGTGGAGCTATATTCAGGGAGTACCAGTACCAGATCAATGTGGAGCTATATACAGGGAGTACCAGTACCAGATCAATGTGGAGCTATATATAGGGAGTACCAGTACCAGATCAATGTGGAGCTATATACAGGGAGTACCAGATCAATGTGGAGCTATATACAGGGAGTACCAGTACCAGATCAATGTGGAGCTATATACAGGAAGTACCAGATCAATGTGGAGATATACAGGGAGTACCAGTACCAGATCAATGTGGAGCTATATACAGGAGTTCCAGTACCAGATTCATGTGGAGCTATATACAGGGGAGTACCAGTACCAGATCAATGTGGAGCTATATACAGGAGTACCAGATCAATGTGGAGCTATATACAAGGAGAACCAGTACCAGATCAATGTGGAGCTATATACAGGGAGTACCAGTACCAGATCAATGTGGAGCTATATACAGGGAGTACCAGTCCCAGATCAATGTGGAGCTATATACAGGGAGTACCAGATCAACGTGGAGCTATAAACAGGGAGTACCAGTACCAGATCAATGTGGAGCTATATACAGGCAGTACCAGTACCATAATAATGTAGAGCTATACAGGGAGTACCAGATTATGTGGAGCTATATACAGGAGTACCAGATCAATGTGGAGCTGTATACAGGAGTACCAGTACCAGATCAATGTGGAGCTATATACAGGGGAGTACCAGTACCAGATCAATGTGGAGCTATATACAGGGAGTACCAGGACCAGATCAATGTGGAGCTATATACAGGAGTACCAGTACCAGATCAATGTGGAGCTATATACAGGGGGAGTACCAATACCAGATCAATGTGGAGCTATATACAGGGAGTACCAGATCAATGTGGAGATATATACAGGAGTACCAGTACCAGATTAATGTGGAGCTATGTATAGGAGTACCAGTACCAGATCAATGTGTAGCTATATACAGGGGAGTACCAGAACAATGTCGAGCTATATACAGGGAGTACCAGTCCCAGAACAATGTGGAGCTATATACAGGGAGTACCAGGACCAGATCAATATGGAGCTATATACAGGGAGAACCAGATCAATGTGGAGCTATATACAGGAGTACCAGTACCAGATCAATGGGGAGCTATATACAGGGAGTACCAGTACCAGAACAATGTGGAGCTATATAGAGGGAGTACCAGATCAATGTGGAGCTATATACAGGGAGTACCAGATCAATGTGGAGCTATATACAGGGAGCACCAGTACCAGATCAATGTGGAGCTATATACAGGGAGTACCAGTACCAGATCAATGTGGAGCTATACACAGGGAGTACCAGATCAATGTGGAGCTATATACAGGGAGAACCAGCACCAGATCAATGTGGAGCTATATACAGGTAGTACCAGTACCAGATCAATGTGGAGCTATATACAGGGAGTACCAGTACCAGATCAATGTGGAGCTATACACGGAGTACCAGATCAATGTGGAGCTATATACAGGGAGTACCAGTACCAGATCAATGTGGAGCTATATACAGGGAGTACCAGTACCAGATCAATGTGGAGCTATATACAGGAAGTACCAGATAAATGTGGAGCTATATACAGGGAATACCAGTACCAGATCAATGTGGAGCTATATTCTGGGAGTACCAGTACCAGATCAATGTGGAGCTATATACAGGGAGTACCAGTACCAGATCAATGTGGAGCTATATAGGAGTATTAGTACCAGATCAATGTGGAGCTATATACAGGGAGTACCAGATCAATGTGGAGCTATATAGAGGGAGAACCAGTACCAGATCAATGTGGAGCTATATACAGGGGAGTACCAGATCAATGTGGAGCTATATACAGGGAGTACCAGTACCAGATCAATGTGGAGCTATATGCAGGGAGTACCAGATCAATGTGGAGCTATATACAGGGAGTACCAGTACCAGATCAATGTGGGAGCTATATCAGGAGTACCAGGACCAGATCAATGTGGAGCTATATACAGGGAGTACCAGATCAATGTGGAGCTATATACAGGGAGTACCAGTACCCGATCAATGTGGAGCTATATACAGGGAGTACCAGTACTAGATCAATGTGGAGCTATATACAGGGAGTACCAGGACCAGATCAATGTGGAGCTATATACAGGGAGTACCAGTACCAGATCAATGTGGAGCTATGTACAGGGAGTACCAGTACCAGATCAATGTGGAGCTATATACAGGGAGTACCAGTACCAGATCAATGTGGAGCTATATATAGGAGTACCAGTACCAGATCAATGTGGAGCTATATACAGGGGAGTACCAGATCAATGTGGAGCTATATACAGGGAGTACCAGTACCAGATCAATGTGGAGCTATATACAGGGAGTTCCAGTACCAGATTCATGTGGAGCTATATACAGGGGAGTACCAGTACCAGATCAATGTGGAGCTATATACAGGAGTACCAGATCAATGTGGAGCTATATACAGGGAGTACCAGTACCAGATCAATGTGGAGCTATATACAGGGGAGTACCAGATCAATGTGGAGCTATATACAGGAGTACCAGTACCAGATCAATGTGGAGCTATATACAGGGGAGTACCAGGACCAGATCAATGTGGAGCTATATATAGGGAGTATTAGTACCAGATCAATGTGGAGCTATATACAGGGAGTACCAGATCAATGTGGAGCTATATAGAGGGAGAACCAGTACCAGATCAATGTGGAGCTATATACAGGAGAGTACCAGATCAATGTGGAGCTATATACAGGAGTACCAGTACCCGATCAATGTGGAGCTATATACAGGAGTACCAGTACTAGATCAATGTGGAGCTATATACAGGAGTACCAGGACCAGATCAATGTGGAGCTATACAGGGAGTACCAGTACCAGATCAATGTGGAGCTATGTACAGGAGTACCAATACCAGATCAATGTGGAGCTATATACAGGGAGTACTAGTACCAGATCAATGTGGAGCTATATACAGGGAGAACCAGTACCAGATCAATGTGGAGCTATATTCAGGGGAGTACCAGTACCAGATCAATGTGGAGCTATATACAGGGAGAGTTCCAGTACCAGATTCATGTGGAGCTATATACAGGGAGTACCAGTACCAGATCAATGTGGAGCTATATACAGGGAGTACCAGATCAATGTGGAGCTATATACAGGAGTACCAGTACCAGATCAATGTGGAGCTATATACAGGAGTACCAGATCAATGTGGAGCTATATATAGGGATTACCAGTACCAGATCAATGTGGAGCTATATACAGGGAGTAACAGATCAATGTGGAGCTATATACAGGGAGTACCAGATCAATGTGGAGCTATATACAGGAGTACCAGATCAATGTGGAGCTATATACAGGGAGTACCAGTACCAGATCAATGTGGAGCTATATATAGGGAGTACCAGTACCAGATCAATGTGGAGCTATATACAGGGAGTACCAGATAAATGTGGAGCTATATACAGGGAATACCAGTACCAGATCAATGTGGAGCTATATTCAGGGAGTACCAGTACCAGATCAATGTGGAGCTATATACAGGGAGTACCAGTACCAGATCAATGTGGAGCTATATGTGGGAGTATTAGTACCAGATCAATGTGGAGCTATATACAGGGGAGTACCAGATCAATTTGGAGCTATATAGAGGGAGAACCAGTACCAGATCAATGGGAGCTATATACAGGGAGTACCAGATCAATGTGGAGCTATATACAGGGAGTACCAGTACCAGATCAATGTGGAGCTATATACAGGGAGTACCAGTACCAGATCAATGTGGAGCTATATACAGGGGAGTACCAGTACCAGATCAATGTGGAGCTATATACAGGGAGTACCAGGACCAGATCAATGTGGAGCTATATACAGGGAGTACCAGATCAATGTGGAGCTATATACAGGGAGTACCAGTACCCGATCAATGTGGAGCTATATACAGGGAGTACCAGTACTAGATCAATGTGGAGCTATATACAGGGAGTACCAGGACCAGATCAATGTGGAGCTATATACAGGAGTACCAGTACCAGATCAATGTGGAGCTATGTACAGGAGTACCAATACCAGATCAATGTGGAGCTATATACAGGGAGTACTAGTACCAGATCAATGTGGAGCTATATACAGGGAGAACCAGTACCAGATCAATGTGGAGATATATACAGGGAGTACCAGTACCAGATCAATGTGGAGCTATATACAGGGGGAGTACCAGTACCAGATCAATGTGGAGCTATATACGGGGAGTACCAGTACCAGATCAATGTGGATCTATATACAGGGAGTACCAGTACCAGAACAATGTGGAGCTATATAGAGGGAGTACCAGATCAATGTGGAGCTATATACAGGGAGTACCAGATCAATGTGTAGCTATATACAGGGAGTATCAGTACCAGATCAATGTGGAGCTATATACAGGGAGTATCAGTACCAGATCAATGTGGAGCTATATACAGGGAGAACCAGTAACATATCAATGTGGAGCTATATACAGGGAGTACCAGTACCAGATCAATGTGAAGCTATATACAGGGAGCACCAGTACCAGATCAATGTGGAGCTATATACAGGGAGTACCAGTACCAGATCAATGTGGAGCTTTATACAGGGAGAACCAGATCAATGTGGAGCTATATACAGGAGTACCAGTACCAGATCAATGTGGAGCTATATACAGGGAGTACCAGTACCAGAACAATGTGGAGCTATATAGAGGGAGTACCAGATCAATGTGGGGCTATATACAGGGAGTACCAGATCAATGTGGAGCTATATACAGGGAGTATCAGTACCAGATCAATGTGGAGCTATATACAGGGAGTATCAGTACCAGATCAATGTGGAGCTATATACAGGGAGAACCAGTACCAGATCAATGTGGAGCTATATACAGGAGTACCAGTACCAGATCAATGTGGAGCTATATACAGGAGTACCAGTACCAGAACAATGTGGAGCTATATAGAGGGAGCACCAGATCAATGTGGGAGCTATATACAGGAGTACCAGATCAATGTGGAGCTATATACAGGGAGTATCAGTACCAGATCAATGTGGAGCTATATACAGGGAGTACCAGTACCACATCAATGTGGAGCTATATACAGGGAGTACCAGTCCCAGATCAATGTGGAGCTATATACAGGGAGTACCAGATCAACGTGGAGCTATATACAGGGAGTACCAGTACCAGATCAATGTGGAGCTATATACAGGGAGAACCAGATCAATGTGGAGCTATATACAGGGAGTACCAGTACCAGATCAATGTGGAGCTATATACAGGGAGTACCAGTACCAGATCAATGTGGAGCTATATACAGGGAGTACCAGTACCAGATCAATGTGGAGCTATATACAGGGAGAACCAGATCAATGTGGAGCTATATACAGGAGTACCTGTACCAGATCAATGTGGAGCTATATGCAGGGAGTACCAGTACCAGAACAATGTGGAGCTATATAGAGGGAGTACCAGATCAATGTGGAGCTATATACAGGGAGTACCAGATCAATGTGTAGCTATATACAGGTAGTATCAGTACCAGATCAATGTGGAGCTATATACAGGAGTATCCGTACCAGATCAATGTGGAGCTATATACAGGGAGAACCAGTACCAGATCAATGTGGAGCTATATACAGGGAGTACCAGTACCAGATCAATGTGGAGCTATATACAGGGAGTACCAGTACCACATCAATGTGGAGCTATATACAGGGAGTACCAGTACCAGATCAATGTGGAGCTATATACAGGAGAACCAGATCAATGTGGAGCTATATACAGGAGTACCAGTACCAGATCAATGTGGAGCTATATACAGGGAGTACCAGTACCAGAACAATGTGGAGCTATATAGAGGGGAGTGCCAGATCAATGTGGAGCTATATACAGGGGAGTACCAGATCAATGTGGAGCTATATACAGGGGAGTATCAGTACCAGATCAATGTGGAGCTATATACAGGGAGTATCAGTACCAGATCAATGTGGAGCTATATACAGGGAGAACCAGTACCAGATCAATGTGGAGCTATATACAGGGAGTACCAGTTCCAGATCAATGTGGAGCTATATACAGGGAGTACCAGTACCAGAACAATGTGGAGCTATAGAGAGGGAGCACCAGATCAATATGGAGCTATATACAGGGAGTACCAGATCAATGTGGAGCTATATACAGGGAGTATCAGTACCAGATCAATGTGGAGCTATATACAGGGAGAACTAGTACCAGATCAATGTGGAGCTATATACAGGGAGTACCAGTACCAGATCAATGTGGAGCTATATACAGGGAGTACCAGTACCAGATCAATGTGCAGCTATATACAGGAGTACCAGATCAATGTGCAGCTATATACAGGGAGTACCAGTACCAGATCAATGTGGAGCTATATACAGGGAGTACCAGTACCAGATCAATGTGCAGCTATATACAGGGAGTACCAGATCAATGTGCAGCTATATACAGGGAGTACCAGTACCAGATCAATGTGGAGCTATATACAGGGAGTATCAGTACCAGATCAATGTGGAGCTATATACAGGGAGTATCAGTACCAGATCAATGTGGAGCTATATACAGGGAGTACCAGTACCAGATCAATGTGCAGAGGTATCAACACGGCAAAACATGAAATAAGCAGAAACCCCCACTCCTGAGCCTTCCATGGGGGAGGAATCTCCAAGGGACTCTGGACAGGCTGATCCCACCCTCCAACCTCTTGGAGACACAGCAGGCCTAAGAAGTCCAACAGAGGGGGGCAAATGCCAGGCCAGACAAGCCAAATACTATAATGCACAGTTTTCTGCGGGAGATATGGTCTGGGCGCATCCACTTTCTAAAGCATCTGACTACTTCTCGTCCAAGTCTTCTTTCTACATTGTAGAATAATAGTGAAGGCATCAAAACTATGAAATAACACATATGGAATCATGTAGTAACCAAAAATTGTTAAACAAATCTAAATTCATTTTATATTTGAGATTCTTCAAATAGCCATCCTTTGCCTTGATGACAGCTTTGCACACTCTTGGCATTCTCTCAACCAGCTTCACCTGGAATGCTTTTCAACAGTATTGAAGGAGTTCCCACATATGCTGAGCACTTGTTGGCTTCTTTTCCCTTCACTCTGCGGTCCAACTCATCCCAAACCATTTCAATTTGGTTAAGGTCGTGGGATTGTTGAGGCCAGGTCATCTGATGCAGCACTCCATCACTCTCCTTCTTGGTAATATAGCCCTTAGACAGAGAATGCACCCTGATCTGTTTCACCTGTCTTTGTGATTGTCTCCACCCACCTCCAGGTGTCTCCCATCTTCCCCATTATCCCCAGTGGCTTGCGAAAGTATTCACCCCAATTGGCATTTTTCCTACTTCGTTGCCTTACAACCTAGAATTAAAATAGATTTTTGGGGGCTGGTATCATTTGATTTACACAACATGCCTACCACTTTGAAGATGCAAAATATTTTTTGGGGTGAAACAAACAAGAAATAAGACAAAGAAACAGAAAACTTGAGCGTGCATAACTATTCACCCCCCCCCAAAGTCAATACTTTGTAGAGCCACCTTTTGCAGCAATTACAGCTGCAAGTCTCTTGGGGTATGTCTCTATAAGCTTGGCACATCTAGCCACTGGGATTTTTGCCCATTCTTCAAGGCAAAACTGCTCCAGCTCCTTCAAGTTGGATGGGTTCCGCTGGTGTACAGCAATCTTTAAGTCATACCACAGTTTCTCAATTGGATTGAGGTTTGGGCTTAATGTTTCCCCTTAAACCATTCAAGGGTTGCTTTAGCAGTATGCTTAGGGTCATTGTCCTGCTGGAAGGTGAACCTCCGTCCCAGTCTCAAATCTCTGGAAGACTGAAACAGGTTTCCCTCAAGAAATTCCTTGTATTTAGTGCCATCCATCATTCCTTCAATTCTGAGCAGTTTCCCAGTCCCTGCCGATGAAAAACATCCCCACAGCATGATGCTGCCACCACCATGCTTCACTGTGGGGATGGTGTTCTCGGGGTGATGAGGTGCTGGGTTTTCACCAGACATAAGCGTTTTCCTTGATGGCCAAAAGCTCAATTTTAGTCTCATTTGACCAGAATATCTTCTTCCATGTGTTTGGGGAGTCTCCCACATGCCTTTTGGCGAACACCAAATGTGTTTGCTTATTTTTCTTCTTTAAGCAATGGCTTTTTTTCTGGGGCCTTTCAGAACAGGTGTATATATACTGAGATCATGTGACAGGTCATGTGAAAATTAGATTGCACACAGGTGGACTTTATTTAACTAATTATGTGACTTCTGAAGGTAATTGGTTGCACCAGATCTTATTTAGGGGCTTCATAGCAAAGTGGGTGAAAACATATGCACACCCCTTTTTCCGTTATTGATTTTTGAGAATTTTTTTAAACAAGTAATTTTTTTTCATTTCACTTCACCAATTTGAACTATTTTGTGTATGTCCATTATATGAAATCCAAATTAAAATCCATTTAAATTACAGGTTGTAATGCAACAAAATAGGAAAAACGACAAGGGGGATGAAAACTTTTTGCAAGGCACTGTATATATATATACAGTGGGGAAAAAAAGTATTTAGTCAGCCACCAATTGTGCAAGTTCTCCCACTTAAAAAGATGAGAGAGGCCTGTCATTTTCATCATAGGTACACGTCAACTATGACAGACAAATTGAGAAAACAAATTCCAGAAAATCACATTGTAGGATTTTTAATGAATTTATTTGCAAATTATGGTGGAAAATAAGTATTTGGTCACCTACAAACAAGCAAGATTTCTGGCTCTCACAGACCTGTTACTTCTTCTTTAAGAGGCTCTTCTGTCCTCCACTTGTTACCTGTATTAATGGCACCTGTTTGAACTTGTTATCAGTATAAAAAGACACCTGTCCACAACCTCAAACAGTCACACTCCAAACTCCACTATGGCCAAGACCAAAGAGCTGTCAAAGGACACCAGAAACAAAATTGTAGACCTGCACCAGGCTGGGAAGACTGAATCTGCAATAGGTAAGCAGCTTGGTTTGAAGAAATCAACTGTGGGAGCAAATATTAGGAAATGGAAGACATACAAGACCACTGATAATCTCCATCGATCTGGGGCTCACGCAAAGATCTCACCCCGTGGGGTCAAAATGATCACAAGAACGGTGAGCAAAAATCCCAGAACCACACGGGGGGACCTAGTGAATGACCTGCAGAGAGCTGGGACCAAAGTAACAAAGCCTACCATCAGTAACACACTACGCCGCCAGGGACTCAAATCATGCAGTGCCAGACGTGTCCCCATGCTTAAGCCAGTACATGTCCAGGCCCGTCTGAAGTTTGCTAGAGTGCATTTGGATGATCCAGAAGAGGATTGGGAGAATGTCATATGAAACCAAAATAGAACTTTTTGGTAAAAACTCAACTTGTCGTGTTTGGAGGACAAAGAATGCTGAGTTGCATCCAAAGAACACCATACCTACTGTGAAGCATGGGGGTGGAAACATCATGCTTTGGGGCTGTTTTTCTGCAAAGGGACCAGGACGACTGATTCGTGTAAAGGAAAGAATGAAAGGGGCCATGTATCGTGAGATTTTGAGTGAAAACCTCCTTCCATCAGCAAGGGCATTGAAGATGAAACGTGGCTGGGTCTTTCAGCATGACAATGATCCCAAACACACCGCCCGGGCAACGAAGGAGTGGCTTCGTAGAAGCATTTCAAGGTCCTGGAGTGGCCTAGCCAGTCTCCAGATCTCAACCCCATAGAAAATCTTTGGAGGAGTTGAAAGTCTGTGTTGCCCAGCGACAGCCCCAAAACATCACTGCTCTAGAGGAGATCTGCATGGAGGAATGGGCCAAAATACCAGCAACAGTGTATGAAAACCTTGTGAAGACATACAGAAAACATTTGACCTGTGTCATTGCCAACAAAGGGTATATAACAAAGTATTGAGAAACTTTTGTTATTGACCAAATACTTATTTTCCACCATAATTTGCAAATAAATTCATAAAAAATCCTACAATGTGATTTTCTGGATTTTTTTTTCTCATTTTGTCTGTCATAGTTGACGTGTACCTATGATGAAATGTACAGGCCTCTCTCATCTTTTTAAGTGGGAGAACTTGCACAATTGGTGGCTGACTAAATACTTTTTTGCCCCACTATATATATATATATATATATATATATATATATATATATTTATTAAAATATGAATATCATACAGTGAACACCTAAGCCTATAGGCCTTTGCATGCAATACCCTGATACATTTAGTGGACAATTATTGTTTTAGGAAAGTAGCCTAAAAAAAACATTTTAAAAAATAGGTATAAAGTTTAGGCTATAAAGTTTTGCGAAACAGAAGGAATAGTGTTTTTGTCATTAATTATATCTGTTTTTAAAGACATGTAAATGTGGCTCATTTGGCCAACATCTCTCGTTTATTGATGGCGCTGGCTGCCAGGTTGAATCTGGAATGCATATCGATTTCTCAAATATCCGGTAAATTAAAAAGACTATGAAGTGAACTGAATGAACTAAAGGGAATCAAAAAGGGAAAAGAAAGCAGAGACTTTAAACTATTGATTTCCATTTTGGGGTGGGTCTAAATACACTAAAACCTGAGTAATTGAACTTGAATTTAACCAAAACAAAAAGGTTAAATAAGGGTTATTGAAAACGTTTATGGAAGGTTTATTGAATTGATAAATCAACTACTACGTTCGTTGTTTTTCTTGCTATAAGTCCTCTTAAATTATATATTAAGATATATTATCTTAAATTGTATATTAAGGGTGATTGTTATAAGTGCTTCTTACCAGGTGTGGTGGAGTTTGGTTTTGGGCCTCCATCAGAGACTCCTGGTAGCGTTGATGTGTTGTCTGGAGAAATAGCATGATGTCTGGGGGACCCTGGACTGTTCTGATCAGCACCTGGCACTCACACACACATTTATCAGACACTGTTATCCAGAGCAACTTATCTTAAGATAGCTAGGGACGACAACCACGTATCACAGTAAGTAAAACTTTACTTCCAGGTATAGCACCTCCTGGTGGCAGAAGTCAGCGTAGCAGCGGGCAGGCAGACGTCTGGTATACATCCCACTGAGGAAGGCTGAGTAGAGGGTCTCATCTGCTACTCTCTTACTGGTCTCCCACAGGACGTCATAAATACTCACCTCTTCAACCAGTTCTGGGGAGGAATAATATAATATGCCATTTAGCAGAAGCTTTTATCCAAAGCGACTTACAGTCATGCGTGCATACTTTTTTTTGTGTATGCGTGGTCCCGGGGATCGAACCCTCTACCTTGGCGTTACAAGCACCGTGCTCTACCATCTGAGCTACAGAGGACTTTTTTTTTTTGCTTTGGTGCAGTTTTCATAAGTATGTGGTACATTTTAGCAACTCTTAGTACAAAACTCAAAACAGATAATCAATAAGGCAGCTGTTTCAAAACTCTAAACACATTTTTCTATTGACTATTACAACACACAAAGTCATACAGTCACTTTACACCAAACTTAATCAGTGTTTCATCTAGACATACATGTTTCACATTGCAAAACATGTTCATATGAAGAACAGACAGGCTTGATGCAAACAAGCGCCTGCTAAACATTGTTTCTTTCAATCATTGAATTTGTTTCATTTGATTACAGTACACCTACAGAACCAGTCACAAGCTTGGACAAACCTACTCATTGAAAATTTTTAATTTTTCTAAACTATTTTCTACATTGTAGAACAATAGTGAAGATGTCAAAACTATGAAATAACACATATGGAATCATGTAGTAACCAAGAAAGTGTTAAACAAATATTTTAAATTTGAGATTCTTTAAAGAAGCCACCCTTTGCCTTGATGACAGCTTTGCACACTCTTGGCATTCTCTGTCTAAGGGCTATTTGACCAAGAAGGAGAGTGATGGAGTGCTGCATCAGATGACCTGGTCTCCACAATCACCCAACCTCAACTAAACCTCAACCCAAAATGGCCAGAAACAAATAACTTTCTTCTGAAACTTCGTCTGTCTATTCTTGTTCTGAGAAATGAAGGCTATTCCATGCGAGAAATTGCCAAGAAACTGAAGATCTCGTACAATGCTGTGTACTACTCCCTTCCCAGAACAACGCAAACTGGCTCTAACCAGAATAGAAAGAGAAGTGGGAGGCCCCAGTGCACAACTGAGCAAGAGGACAAATACATTAGAGTGTCTAGTTTGAGAAACAGACGTCTCACAGGTCCTCAACTGGCAGCTTCATTAAATAGTACCCACAAAACACCAGTCTCAACGTCAACAGTGAAGAGGAGACTCCGGGATGCTGACCTTCTAGGCAGAGTTGCAAAGAAAAAGCCATATCTCAGACTGCCCATCTTAATCTTTTCTTTTTTATTGGCCAGTCTGAGATATGGCTTTTTCTTTTGCAAATTTCCATGAAGAAAAACTGTGGGGGTTGCTTTACCTCTTTACAAGTATTGTTGTGTCAGTGGAAGATATTTTAAAACACTTTACTTAAGCGAAGTAGTGAAATATAATCAAAAGTTTAAAATATATTCCAATATCTGGTCTGATTACTTTGATAGACTACTATATGAACCGTATTACTTTGGAGTGTGGGGCATTTAGATCACATCTTTCATCACTAACAACTACAGTCACACTACTACACTTTCACTCATAAGGAATTAGAAAAGTTTTTAGGATATTATTTGAGGAAGAACTATGATAGAGCATCTAGTGGAAGTAGTTTAGAAGTTTGTTAGTGTTACATTTTGTAGGCTGGTTTAGTAGAGGGAGTGACCGTTGTAAAACTAGTTGATGGTAGCCGTCAGTGGGTGGTAGGTAGTAGTAAATAGCCCAGGCTATTTTAGATAGGTAGGTCATGGGTTAGCTATAGTAAGTGGGGTCGCTATCGTAGCGTGGCTAGCGTGGGGGGTTGTTATAGGGGGTAAGGTTAGTGGGTTAGAGTGAGCTGTGTGGTATAATCAGTCTTACATGCTTCCTCAGTGCTATAATTAGAACATTCTAAACATTATATGGCACTTACTTCAACAATGAGAAGTTAGCTACATTAAAGTAGCTGATGCAGTTACCAAAACAGCTGTATAGTTTGATTGGTAGATGTTATTTCTGTGTTCTGATGTTAGGTTTGAATAGCAGAGAAGTGGACTAATAATATGCTCTACGTTTTTGCCAAGAGCTGCTGGGGAACGTGGTCAAATTAGCTGATAGCTGATTGGTGTCAAAAGTCACATTGTTTACAGTGAATAGAACGTTGGAAGTCAGTTTTTAACATGGGAGATTTAAATAATGGCATCTTTAGAATGTTGAAGATATCCCATTAAAGTGGATGAGGTTTTCTAGGAGGATGAAAAACGTAATAGTATAAAAACAATTTCAGACCTGTCTGCACATTTAAAAGTTTGAATGGCGTAGCGTTCTCAAGTGCCATTAAACATCAGACAGCTGTCATCTTTATGGCAGAGTGCTCCACGTTTTTGCCGAAGCTGCTGGGAAAGTGGTCAAAATAGCTGATAGCTTTACAATGAATAGCAATGGTCCTAGACACACCTACCTCTCTCGTGTGCTTGCTTCTGACTTGGTAATGCTGCTAAACCAGATCTAAAAGAACATGAAAAAAATAAGACATGAATGTATTTTACTGTTAATGTGGTCTCTGCAAAAACATGGCCAGGTACAAGACAGTATTAGCCCGCTACCTTGTCTCCATCGAACACACGTAGAACCTCAGCTCTCCACAGGACACGTCATTCCATCCCTGCCCAGCTGTTGCCAAGGCAACAAACAATAACACTTCAATTATTTCAATGGAGAGAGAGAGAGAGAGAGAGAGAGAGAGAGAGAGAGAGAGAGAGAGAGAGAGAGAGAGAGAGAGAGAGAGAGAGAGAGAGATACTTTTTTTTGTCTTTCTTTAATTATACATCCTCATTTCATTTAATTAACCCCCCCATCGACCCCCCTTTAAAAACAAAAAGCCCCTGTGCTGCATAATCACCTTGCCCTCTACCCCACGATACAAAACAACACCACACATCACAATAACCAAAACCTTACCACTTCTACAACTGTATATCCAACCCATCTTCCCCAGCTGTACAGACGGAGGGAGAGAGAGTGTGAGTGAGAGAGATTGTGTTAATTAATTGACAAACAAACAAAACAAAGGCAAAGTCTTCTCATGCTTTGTTGATTTCAAAAAAGCTTTTGACTCAATTTGGCATGAGGGTCTGCTATACAAATTTATGGAAAGTGGTGTTGGGGAAAAAACATACAACATTATAAAATCCATATACAAAAACAACAATAAGTGTGCGGTTAAAATGAGCAAAAAACACACATTTCTTTCCACAGGGCTGTGGGGTGAGACAGGGATGCAGTTTGAGCCCCACCCTCTTAAACATGTATATCAAACGAATTGGCGAGGGCACTAGAACAGTCTGCAGCACCCGGCCTCACCCTACTAGAATCTGAAGTCAAATGTCTACTGTTTGCTGATGATCTGGTGCTTCTGTCCACAACCAAGGAGGGCATACAACAGCCCCTAGATCTTCTGCACAGATTCTGTCAGACCTGGGCCATGACTGTAAATCTCATTAAGACAAAAATAATGGTGTACCAAAAAAGGTCCAGTTGCCAGGACCACAAATACAAATTCCATCTAGACACCGTTGCCCTAGATCACAAGCGAAGGGAAAAGGTGAGAGGAGGAGAGCGCGTAGATGCGAGGAGGAATTTTACAACGAACAAACAGATCATGCTGTTATATTGCTATTTGTATTTCCAGCTAAGTCCCCTCCTGTTCCCTGATTAAGAGGTGATGACAGCTCCACTCCACTACCATAGCCAACTCTCTCCTGACATGAACTGAAGCCACGTCTCATGTGCCACACATCCACTGGAGCGTAGCAGTGCGGTCGTGTTTTCTGTGGTGTCCTCGTGTAAATAGCCTGTCTTTTCGTATATATTTCTCAATCTCACTTTCTAAATATACTTTCCTGCAACCCGCCTCACCCAACGTGGAACGGATTCTATTATTTCTTTATACCTTTTATCTAGAACCTCCGGCTGAAACTAGCCAGCTAGCCAGCTAACTAGCTACTTGCTATTAGCCACCGTTAGCGGTCTTCACCATTGTCTGTGGCCTGCACTACCTACCATCCAGCTCTAGCCTGGACAATTATCAGCCAGTCTGCACAGCGCTATCGAGCCAGAGCATATCGGATTTTCTGCCGGAATCACTGAATCACTGGACCTTAACACCGGATCATCGCAACTAGCTAGCTGCAACCGAATGGCTGTTGTTGTTGTTGGCTAATCACCACTGTCCCGAGCAAGCACCAGTTAGCCTTGAGCTAGCCTCGAGCCAGGCCCATCTCCCGGCTATCTACCTCTCTGTCAACCGGACGGGACTTCCTAGTGTTGACACGGAGCCCGGACTAACCTATTGCTGTTCACTGGACCTTATGATCATTCAGCTACACAGCTGATGCCTGCTTGACTGTTCCTTTATACGGTACCCTATCCTGTTTATCTGTTTAGCCTCAGCTCAAACTTTCGTCGCCATTACCAGCTGTTGAGTTAGCTCTCTCGATTGCTTTATGGCTCTCTCCCATGTCAATATGCCTTGCCTATTGCTGTTTCGGGTTAGTTCTTACTGTACTTTTTTCACTGTAGAGCCCCCAGTCCTGCTCAACCTGCCTCAGATAGCTCCTTTGTCCCACCCCCCACACACGCGGACACCGGCTCAATCGGTGCCTCCAGTGATGCTATCTCTTTCATTGTTACCCAACGCTTAGGTTTACCTCCACTGTACTCATATCCTTCCATATCCTTGTCTGTACATAATGCCCTGAATCTATTCTACAATGCCCGGAAATCTGCCCCCTTTTATTCTGTACCCAACGCACTAGAAGACCAGTTCTTAAAGCCTTTAGCCGTATCCTTATTCTATTCCTCCTCTGTTCCTCTGGTGATGTAGAGGTTAACCCAGGCCCTGTAGCCCCCAGTATCGCTCCTACTCCCCAGGCGCTATCATTTGTTGACTTCTGTAACCGCAAAAGCCTTGGTTTCTTGCATGTTAACATCAGAAGCCTCCTCCCTAAGTTTGAGTTATTCACTGCGTTAGCACATTCCGCCAACCCTGATGTTCTAGCAGTGTCTGAATCCTGGCTTAGGAAGGCCACCAAAAATTCAGAAATTACCATCCCCAACTACAACAGTTTCCGTCTAGACAGAACTGCCAAAGGGGGCGGAGTTGCAATCTACTGTAGAGATAGCCTGCAGAGCTCTATCATATTATCCAGGTCTGTGCCCAAACAAATCCACCTTTCCAGAAATAAGTCTCTCACTGTTGCTGCTTGCTACAGACCCCCCTCAGCCCCCAGCTGTGCCCTGGACACCATATGTGAATTGATTGCCCCCCATCTATCCTCAGAGTTCGTATTGCTTGGTGACCTAAACTGGGATATGCTTAACACCCCGGCCGTCCTACAATCTAAACTAGATGACCTCAATCTCACACAAATTATCAAGGAACCTACCAGGTACAACCCTAAATCCGTTAACATGGGCACCCTCATAGATATCATCCTGACTAATTTACCCTCTATATACACCTCCGCTGTCTTCCAACCAGGATCTCAGCGATCACTGCCTTATTGCCTGCGTCCGTAATGGGTCCGCGGTCAAACGACCACCCCTCATCACTGTCAAACGCTCCCTAAAACACTTCAGCGAGCAGGCCTTTCTAATTGACCTAGCCCGGGTATCCTGGATGGATATTGACCTCATTCCGTCAGTAGAGGATGCCTGGTTGTTAAAAGAGCTTTCCTCTCCATCTTAAATAAGCATGCCCCATTCAAAAAATTCAGAACTAAGAACAGATATAGCCCCTGGTTCACCCCAGACTTGACTGCCCTTGACCAGCACAAAAACATCCTGTGGCATACTGCATTAGCATCAAACAGCCCCCACGATATGCAACTTTTCAGGGAAGTCAGGAACCAATATACACAATCAGTTAGGAAAGCAAAGGCTAGCTTTTTCAAACAGAAATTTGCATCCTGTAGCACTAACTCCAAAACATTTTGGGACACTGTAAAGTCCATGGAGAATAAGAGCACCTCCGCCCAGCTGCCCACTGCACTGAGGCTAGGAAACACTGTCACTACCAATAAATCTACGATAATCGAACATTTCAACAAGCATTTTGCTACTGCTGGCCATGCTTTCCACCTGGCTACCCCTACCCCGGCCACCAGCTCTGCACCCTCCGCTGCAACTTGCCCATGCTCCCCCCCCCCCCCCGCTTCTCCTTCACCCATAGATAGCTAAAGTTCTGAAAGAGCTGCAAAATCTGTACCCCTACAAATCATCTGGCCTAGACAATCTGGACCCTTTCTTTCTAAAACTAGCCGCCGAAATTGTCGCAACCCCTATTACTAGCCTGTTTAACCTCTCTTTCGTAACGTCTGAGATCCCCAGAGATTGGAAAGCTGCCGCGGTCATCCCCCTTTTCAAAGGGGGTGACACTCTAGATCCAAACTGTTACAGACCTATATCCATCCTGCCCTGCTTTTGGAATGTTTTTGAAAGCCAAGTTAACAAACAGATCACCGACCATTTCGAATCCCACCGTACCTTCTCCGCTACGCAATCTGGTTTCCAAGCTGGTCATGGGTGCACCTCAGCCACGCTCAAGGTCCTAAACGATATTATAACCGCGATCGATAATAGACAGTACTGTGCAGCCGTCTTCATCGACCTGGCCAAGGCTTTCGACTCTGTCAACCACCGCATTCTTATTGGCAGACTAAATAGCCTTGGGTTTCTCAAATGACTGCCTCGCCTGGTTCACCAACTACTTCTCAGATAGAGCTCAATGTGTCAAATCGGAGGGCCTGTTGTCTGGACCTCTGGCAGTCTCTATGGGGAGTGCCACAGGGTTCAATTCTTGGGCCGACTCTTTTTCTCCGTGTATATCAATGATGTCACTCTTGCTGCTGGTGACTCTCAGATCCACCTCTATGCAGACGACACCATTTTGTATACATCTGGCCCTTCATTGAACACTGTATTAACAAACCTCCCAACGAGCTTCAACGCCATACAACACTCCTTCCGTAGCCTCCAACTGCTCTTAAACGCTAGTAAAACTAAATGCATGCTCTTCAATCGAACGCTGCTTGCCCGACTAGAATCACTACTCTCGGTGGGTCTGACTTAGAATATGTGGACAACTACAAATACCTAGGTGTCTGGTTAGACCGTAAACTCTCCTTCCAGACTCACATTAAGCATCTCCAATCCAAAGTTAAATCTAGAATCTGCTTCCTATTTCGCAACAAAGCCTCCTTCACTCATGCTGCCAAACATGCCCTCGTAAAACTGACTATCCTACCGATCCTTGACTTCGGCGATGTCATTTACAAAATAGCCTCCAACACTCTACTCAGCAAATTGGATGTAGTCTATCACAGTGCCAGTTGTCAGAGCAGCTTACCGATCACTGCACCTGTACACAGCCCATCTGCAATTAGCCCACCCAACTACCTCATCCCCATATTGTTATTTATTTTGCTCATTTGCACCTCAGTATCTTTATTTGCACATCATCTTCTGCACATATATCATTCCAGTGGTAATACTAAATTGTAATTATTTTGCACTATGGCCTATTTATTGCCTTACCTGGTTAAATACAGGTGAAATAAAAAAATTAAATCAACATTGAACGTTTCCTCTCCACGCACTGTGAGTGTCACGCCCTGACTCAAGGGACTTGTTCATATCCACGGAGGTGCGATCATGCATGGTGAGACATTACATCACAGAGGAAGAAGGTGAGGCAGGAGATACCTCACAAATGGCACCCTTTGCCCTGTATAGTGCACTACTTTTGACCAGAACAAAAGTAGTGCGCTATGTCAGTAATAGGGTGCCATTTGGGACTGAGATATTGTAGCTGGAATGGTGAAGCCACAGTCCCATAATGACGTGTCAGTCTTGTCTTTTTAGTTGGAGTCAATTGTTCTATCATCACATGGCATGCCAATGAACAGAAACAGAGAGGAAAGCACTAAGAGACAGGACTACCAGGCTATAGGTTTCTTCTTAAATAGTAATCTCATCTCAGACACCCAGAACTAAAATCTTGCGTAATTGCGTCAGATGCTCACGTGCATCTGTCCACGAGAGATGACTTACATAGTAAACATGGCTAGATGTTGATCAGTTAGATGTGCATGCTTTATAAAGTAATATATATTTCCCTCTTGTGGTGTAAAAAAGGTAATTGCAGTCAACATGAAACACCAGAGTGGGTCGACTGGGGAAAGGCACATGCTGATCAGGCCGCCGCTACATGTACGCGAGCGTTGCAAAATAAATGGACACATACATGTTATTCAATCACTGCACCAGTGGCGGCTCCTGAAAAAATTCTCAGGGGGGCAATTTTTCTGATGATTTAGGTGACCTACACACATTTTAAAAAAAGATATGTCCAGCAACAACATGAAGACAGGGGCAGCATATAAGTCAATACTGATATACACATTACTTGCTTCAAAAAGGCCTCATGGTTGAATTGGAAATATGTGCACCTGAGCATAATTCACAACAAGCAAGCAGGAGCTTTTGATAGAGGCTACTGAAAACATTGATGCAAGTTATTGGTAATAAGAAATTTTTATAGACTTCCATATTCTGCCCTCTTGTATAGATTTGTGAAAATGAACAGTGATAGACATTTTGCCTGAAAACAGAATTTGAAAATAATTTCTAGAAAAGGTAAACACAGCTATCTGTATGGCTTTGTAAAAATGAACAACCATATTCTCAGCCAATTGTATAGATTTGTAAATATGATGATGTCTCCTTTCATGCATACATTTTCAAATAAAGCTCTGCTTTGAGAAAGATCGAATGATATTGTTTAATCTTACCTTATGGCCTGCACACTGCTTGTGAAGCTGTCGAGGGCACGTTTGATGAAGACAGCATCGATGTCCTTCTTCTGTGCCCTTGAAAACTTTAGCATTTTTAAGATGGTCATCAAACACCTCATCTAATTGTGCCACAAAGTTGACAAGTCCAAGAAAAATACCAGGGTTGGTGGAGCCCTCCGTTTCATCTTTGCCTCGCAAAGCTAACTCAAACACTCCGCAAAACTTCACACACTGGATTAGCCGGCTGAGGATGTGGCGGTTCTTGCTAACCTCATCGTTGTGGCGGCGGACAGCTAGCCTGTATCCCTCATCCAGTTGAGTGACAATGTTCACTCTCCCCAAAGCAGACAATCTCAAACAGCTATCCATGTGGGTCTTTGACAGCTCATGTTTCTTAATCTTTTCTGAAAGATGGTGCATGTCGGTTACACCAGTCGCTGTCCAAGCCGTGCTGTCTGCCGTGCCGCCTTCAGGGTGAAAGAGTAAGCAGGGGTAGCAGAAAACTGCATTAGCTACATCGCAGCCTGCTAGCCAGATTTTCGTTCATACCAATTTTTGGAAAATCCTCGGGTGTAGGACTTTCCCCCTTTAGTAGAAACCTGTTGAATTATTAAATTTGGTCTGGGAGGTCCTAATTGTTTCGTTGCCAATTTATCTTGATTTGTTCGCCGACAAAAAGGAACTTCTTTCAAAGAGACAATCGAGTTGCACTGAAGGCTAGCCATGTTGACAGTAGTACGTGAATTGATTGATGAGGCTACCCGCTCTTTTCTTAGTTACGTTCATGGTTATGTCACGTATGACGAAAGCTCGTAAGTGCAAGCCCTCAGAAACCCATAGAGATTGTATTGAAAGCTCTGATATTTGAAAAAAAAGGATTTTACATTAGAGGCTATGAGAGACTTCTGGGCGATTTTCAACCTGACTGAAATCGCCCCAAAACGGGCGGGACATTTGAAGCACGACTTTAGCCTGATTGGACATTTAGTGGCAGATCAGACGTCTAGATTAGAACACTGATAACTACTGTTGCCGTGATATAATTGATTAGAAAAAAAATCCCTTCCTTTTCCCCGTTTGGCAGTGCGTCGCCCATATCGCCCTAATGAACACACCGCCCCCTGCACTGCACCCACACTGCTCACGTGCGTCCAATGAACGTCTGCGTTGCCAGGCTCTAAAATAGAACTCCCTCACTAATTTGTCAGAGCAGCTCACCGATCACTGCACCTGTACACAGCCCATCTGTAATTAGCCCACCCAACTACCTCATCCCTATATTGTTATTTATTTTGCTCATTTGCACCCCAGTATCTTTATTTGCATATCATCTTCTGCACATATATCATTCCAGTGGTAATACTAAATTGTAATTATTTTGCACTATGGCCTATTTATTGCCTTACCTGGTTAAATACAGGTGAAATAAAAAAATTAAAAAAAACATTGAACGTTTCCTCTCCACGCACTGAGTGTCACGCCCTGACTCAAGGGACTTGTATTTGTTGAGTCAGGGTGTGTATTTTCTGTGTTGTGTTTGGCTATGTTGATTGTCTGTTAGATTCTAGTATGTCTAGATCTATGTTGGCCTGGTGGTTCCCAATCAGAGGCAGCTGTCGCTCGTTGTCTCTGATTGGGGACCATACTTAGGCAGCCTTTTGGCACCTGTTAGTTGTGGGATCTTGTTCCGTGTAACGTATGTTGTGTGTATGCCACTTTGGACTTCATGTTTCGTTTGTTGTTTTGTTGTGGTGTTTATTCGTTAAATAAACATGTATGCTTATCACGCTGCGCCTTGGTCCTTCTCGTTCGTAAACGATCGTGACAGTGAGCAACCGGGTGGCTTTCAGTTCATGTCAGGAGAGAGTTGACTATGGTAGTGGAGTGGGGCTGTCATCACCTCTTAATCAGGGAACAGGAGGGGACAAATAGCAGATACATTCCATCACAGCTGCGCCATCGTAGGTTGAACAACAAGTTTCTCCATCCCCCTTCTGATAACCAGGTGGCGAATTGCATCTCTGCATGTCTGGCAGACATATCAGTATGGATGACGGATCACCACCTCAAGCTGAACCCTGGCAAGACGGAGCTGCTCTTCCTCCCGGGTAAGGACTGCCCGTTCCATGATCTCGCCATCACGGTTGACAACTCCGTTGTGTCCTCCTCCCAGAGTGCGAAGAGCCTTGGCGTGACCCTGGACAACACCCTGTCGTTTCTCCGCTAACATCAAGGCGGTGACCCGCTCCCTGCAGGTTCATGCTCTACAACATTCGGAGAGTACGACCCTGCCTTACACAGGAAGCGGCACAGGTCCTAATCCAGGCACTTGTCATCTCCCGTCTGGATTACTGCAACTCGCTGTTGGCTGGCCTCCCTGCATGTGCCATTAAACCCCTACAACTCATCCAGAATGCCGCAGCCCGTCTGGTGTTCAACCTTCCCAAGTTCTCTCACGTCACCCCCTCCTCCGCACACTCCACTGGCTTCCAGTTGAAGTTCGCATCCGTTACAAGACCATGGTGCTTGCCTTTGGAGCAGCGAGGGAATGGCACCTCTGTACCTTCGGGCTCTGATCAGTCCCTACACCCAAACGAGGGCACTGCGTTCATCCACCTCTGGCCTGCTGGCTCCCCTTCCTCTGCGGAAGCATAGTTCCCGGCTCAGCCCAGTCAAAACTGTTCGCTGCTCTGGCACCCCAATGGTGGAACAAGCTCCCTCACGACGCCAGGACAGCGGAGTCACTCACCACCTTCCGGAGACATTTGAAACCCCACCTCTTTAAGGAATACCTGGGATAGGATAAAGCAATCCTTCTACCCCCCCACACACACAGCGGAGTCGCTCACCACCTTCCGGAGACATTTGAAACCCCACCTCTTTAAGGAATACCTGGGATAGGATAAAGTAATCCTTCTACCCCCCAAAAAAAATTTGTAAAGTGGTTATCCCACTGGCTATAGGGTGAATGCATCAATTTGTGAGTCGCTCTGGACAAGAGCGTCTGCTAAATGACGTAAATGTGCCCTTGAGCAAGGCACTTAACCCTAATTGCTCCTGTAAGTCGCTCTGGATAAGAGCGTCTGCTAAATGACTAAAATGTAAAATGTAAATGTTAAACACAGACTGGCGCATCTCGCCCACTTGACACATCAAAGTAGCCCAAGAAACATTCCTGAAGAAAGCCCTGATCATCCACATACCTGACGATAACTGACAACTGCAAGCAGTCTGGTGGCACCATATGTCCCAGATTGGGGAGGCAATTTGTATCATATTATTTTGTATCCCCTGGGGCCCAGAGTTTTTCCTCATCTGTTAACCTAACCAGGGAAACTCTGGACCCTATAAAGGTATGACAGTGATGAATCATTTGTAAAAAGGTTTCATAAGGGCTATGATGGGTCCAGATTTTCCTAATCAGGTCACATGGTTTAAAAAAAAATGAAAAAAAATAATTATATTTAGACTAGATTAGGAAGGGGATTTCCTCTACCCAGACACAGAGACAAAAACTGATAGACAATGGAACTGTCACGGATTCTGCCGAGGCTGCCCCTCCTCCTTGCTCGGGCAGGCTTCGGCGTCGTCGTCCCGGAGTACTAGCTGCTGCTGATCTATGTTATATGTTTCTATGTTCTACCTGTTGTTGTCTGATTGTCACACACCTGTTGCCCATTATTGTAAATCACGCCTTCCCTATTTAACCCGGTGGCTCCCATTGTGTTTTGTGCGTGTTTGTTATTTGTTTCGTGTGTCGTTTGGTGAGCGGGTTTGCTCCTCCCTGCGTGGAGGTGTTTATATTGATTTCTTTACTTGCTAGTAAAATACGTTTTCATTTAGTTCTGTGTCCTGCGCCTGACTTCGTCCCTACCGCATTACACTGACACTCGTGGCAGGAACTCACAGGGCTGAGCTTGATTTATGCCTTATAAAAAATGTACTCACATCTGTCATCACTATTATGTTGATTGATCTAATCAAATCAAATGTTATTGGTCACATACACATGTTTAGCAGGTGTTATTGCGGGTGTAGCGAAATGCTTGTGTTTCTAGCTCCAACAGTGCAGTAATATCTAACAATTCACAACAATACACAACAATACACACAAATCTAAAAGTAAAATAATGGAATTAAGATAAGATTAAGATGGATTAAGAAATATATGAATAAATATTAGGACAAAAAAACAGAATTTGAGCGTGCATAACTATTCACCCCCCCATAGACTACAGTACAGTATAATAGAATACAGTATATACAAATGAGATGAGTAAAGCAAAAATGTGTAAACATTATTAAAGTGACTAGTGTTCCATTATTAAAGTGGCCAGTGATTTCAAGTGTATGTACAGTGGCTTGTGAAAGTATTCACCCCCCTTGGCATATTTCCAATTTTGTTGCCTTACAACCTGGAATTAAAATGGATTTTTGAGGGGTTTGTATTATTTGATTTACACAATATGCCTACCACTTTGAAGATGCAAAATAATTTTGGATTGTGAAACAAACAAGAAATAAGACAAAAAACAGACAACTTGAGCGTGCATAACTATTCACCCCCCCTCTCTATAAGCTTGGCACATCTACCACTGGGATTTTTGCCAATTTTTCAAGGCAAAACTGCTCCAGCTCCTTCAAGTTGGATGGGTTCCGCTGGTGTACAGCAATCTTTAAGTCATACCACAGATTTTCAATTGGATTGAGGTCTGGGCTTTGACTAGGCCATTCCAAATGTTTCTCCTTAAACCACTCGAGTGTTGCTTTAGCAGTATGCTTATGGTCATTGTCCTGCTGGAAGGTGAACCTCTGTCCCAGTCTCAAACCTCTGGAAGACTGAAACAGGTTTCCCTCAAGAATTTCCCTGTATTTAGCGCCATCCATCATTCCTTCAATTCTGACCAGTTTCCCAGTCCCTGCTGATGAAAAACATCCTCTCAGCATGATGCTGCCACCACCATGCTTCACTGTGGGGATGGTGTTCTCGGGGTGATGAGGGGTGTTGAGTTTGCACCAGACATAGCGTTTTCCTTGATGGCTAAAAAGCTCAATTTTAGTCTCATCTGCGCAGAGTACCGTCTTCCATATGTTTGGGGAGTCTCCCACATGCCTTTTGGCAAACACTAAACGTGTGTGCTTATTTTTTTCTTTAAGCAATTGCTTTTTCTGGCCACTCTTCCGTAAAGCCCAGCTCTGTGGAGTATACGGCTTAAAGTGGTCCTACGGACAGATACTCCAATATCCGCTGTGGAGCTTTGCAGCTCCTTCAGGGTTATCTTTGGTCTCTTTGTTGCCTCTCTGATTAATGCCCTCCTTGCCTGGTCCGTGAGTTTTGGTGGGCGGCCCTCTCTTGGCAGGTTTGTTGTGGTGCCATATTCTTTCAATTTTTTTATAATGGATTTAATGGTGCTCCGTGGGATGTTCAAAGTTTCGGGTTATTTGTTAATAACCCAACCCTGATCTGTACTTCTCCACAACTTCGTCCCTGACCTGTTTGGAGAGCTCCTTGGTCTTCATGGTGCCGCTTGCTTGGTGGTGCCCCTTGCTTAGTGGTGTTGCAGACTCTGGGGCCTTTCAGAACAGGTGTATATATACTGAGATCATGTGACACAGATGGACTTTATTTAACTAATTATGTGACTTCTGAAGGTAATTGGTTGCACCATATCTTATTTAGGGCCTTCATAGCAAAGGGGTTGAATACATATGCACGCACCACTTTTCCATGATTTATATTTTAGAATTTTTTTCAACAAGTTCTTTTTTTCATTTCACTTCACCAATTTGTACTATTTTGTGTATGTCCATTACATGAAATGCAAATAAAAATCAATTTAAATGACAGGTTGTAATGCAACAAAATAGGAAAAACTCCAAGGGGAATGAATACTTTTGCAAGGCACTGAAGCATGTTATTGTGCAGTATTCCCACTCCCAATATAATCATGCACTTCCTACAAGAAGGATATTTTAGTTACATTTGATTTATATTATACGATATATCTCCACCATTTAAAGTTATCATCTGTCTTTTCCTCTGTACTTGTTGACAATAAGACTAGAACTGTCCAAATCATGAAGAGCCATAATTGATATGTATTCTTTAAATTCACCCTGACTACCACAAGAGGGCGGCAAATATAAAGAAACGTTGATAATGGCAGTCAGACCGCATTAATTCTCCCCTACCTGCCTCAGCTCCTCACGGCCACTCTCTCCTAGCTGGTAAAAATACTGTTTGAGAGAAAAAGCAGTGAGTGGGTGGTCAGGGGACTCTTCCTTCATTCCAAATGGCACCCTATTCCCTACAGAGTGCAGTGTACTATCTTGGCACCCTATTCCCTACAGAGTGCAGTGTACTATCTTGGCACCCTATTCCCTACAGAGTGCAGTGTACTATCTTGGCACCCTATTCCCTACAGAGTGCAGTGTACTATCTTGGCACCCTATTCCCTACAGAGTGCAGTGTACTATCTTGGCACCCTATTCCCTACAGAGTGCAGTGTACTATCTTGGCACCCTATT